>NC_042963.1:51517125-51684625 GCF_901001165.1 Salmo trutta
ATGCCACAGAGATGAGACAGATTGCAGTTTTGCAAGATTATGAGGATGTTATGGCTGATGAGGATGTTATGGCTGAAAATGAGGCGCCTTCTGTAGATAAAGACAACATTGAATCCAGTTTAGAGACCAATTGGATATCAAATGACAAACATTTAAGAAGTAAATTCCGGTTGAATAAAACAAGACTTGACTTCATCAACTCTTTACGCCAGTCTCAGGAATGGGAGCAAAGGGAATTTTATGGGGTTTTGGACTTCAGCAAGCAAGGCACTTCCTCGTCGGTCACCTTCCAGTCTGAAGAATCAGACAAAATACTTTCCCATATGGAAGAGAACCAACATGAGTGGTTAAAGTATTGTAGGGCTAAGAGGAGTGGCAGCCAGATGGATATGACCAAGGAAGAAGACTCCTCAGTGGCAAAGCCACGCTTAGTTACTGTTTTTGATCACAAAGGAAACAGAATCACCTATGAAAACTATCCCGTTTTGAAACCTACAGCAAGCATGCACACACGGACAGTTCCTGACTCGAACAGACAGGGCTTGAGCAGTTTTCTGGAGTTCTCCAAGAGGTGGGATGATGCACATAACGCTGATGAATCTGATCTTACTCAGTCATCTATGGATCTGGAGACCCTCATCTTCTCAGAGAGAATGAACCAGATGCTAAAACGCAAGAGTAGTAGCAGCAGCAGGTACAACCGATCGAGACACCGCAGGTCAAACGTAGAAGAAAGAGCTTCCACCAGTAGCCCGGCTGTGACAGTGCACTTTTCCAGTCTACAGGAGGATCAGGACAGCTCAGAGGAGCACTGGGAGGCGATACCGTCACTTGCAGGACAAAAGATCAGAGTGGAGATGCCTGAAAGGATGGCTATGACTGAAGAGACAGATGGAGAACCTCAGCATCTTAAGAAACTTTCCTGTACAAAGGGCAGTGAGATGACGCATGTAAAAGTTTCAGATCTGGTTGTGGATAGTTTCAAGGCATACCATGCTATGATGACTGAGGTCTGCGCAGGCAAAAAATACCCATCCAGAACTGAGAGACTCAAGAGGGAAGAAGCAAAGAGAAACAGTTCACCAAAGTCTCGAGCTCCAAGCAAAGACTTCTGTGGGCAGATGAAGGAGGACATGTATGACAGCCTGCATGATAATCTGAACTCTGTTGTGAGACAGTCATGTAAGAACAAGTTCAGGTTCTACATACTGGTGACATCATCTGACCCATTCTTCAGAGAGACGAAGGTAAGATGAACGTAAAAACGTTAGCCTATGCAGTGCAAACAGATCTGGGACTAGTCTATGAAAGCCATTAGTACAACAATGAAAGCCAAAATGAATTATTCCGCTGTGTTTAAAAACAAGCATTTTAATTTTGTAGGAGCTGTTAGAGGCAGAGGGCCACATTGCAGTAGAACAGTCTCAATTCTGCCTTGGAAAGGATAGTCCATCGTGCCCTCTACACATCATCTTAAGGAATGAAGATATTGCTGAACACATTTGTGAGGTAAGACTGTTATACCATTGTAGACTTATAAAAAGTATCTCAAACTCCCGGAAAAGAATAACCAATCCAGGTTGGAAATCCAACCTTTTGAATCGGTATACTTTGTCATTACATCGTCATTTTGAGATTTCCGTTCTACCCTCAGGTCCCTCACTTGCTTGAGTTGAAGAAGGCTCAGAATGTGTTGTTTGCTGGTATTGACCGTCCTGATGACATCGTGAACCTGACCCACCAAGAACTCTTCGGCAAAGGCGGTTTCGTGGTGTTTGAGGGAGCAGCTCTGCACACACTCAGTCTCAGTATGGACGCTTCTCTATTTGCAAGAGAACATATAAGAAGTGCATTTTCTACATGTCATTATCTTTTTAACAGCGGTTATCTCTACAAGCAACTAGGATGTCCCTAGCCTGGTCCCAGGTCAGTTTGTGTCATCTTGCCAACTCCTATGGCTGATGTTTGGCAAGAAACAGATCTGGGGCCAGGCTATGTCCACTTCCAACATGGCATGGAATGTGCGAGTCGCTGAGTAACTCTCGCTCTCTCTCAGGCAACATGAAGAAAATGTCTGGTTTTCTGGAGGGACTGAGTAAAAAAGGGAAGTGGAAATGGCTGTTGCACTACAGAGACAGCCGGAAGCTTAAAGAGAACGCAAGGTAAGCTTATTCTTGCGCTTGTAAGAACCTTTACGATGGCTACTTTAGATGTGTGGTGACGACTAGGGCTGTTAGGGCGGTGACCATATTACCGCCACACCGGCAGTCACAAGTCATGACCACAGTCAAATTCCACGTGACTGTTTAGTCACGGTAACTAGGCTTCTTCCAGCTCTGATGCTGCTGATGGTCATTAGTAGCCTACCAAACGTACTAACTGCCTGGGACTCAGAACTCTATTCTCCCGCTAATCACTCTGACATCAATGCAAATGTTTTGAAAATCAAATCAAACACTTCATGATTGCTCATGAGCTCATGTTGTGCAACAATTCTATAGGCTATGCAATTGTGTGAGAAAACAGTTTTGAAGACCTCTTAAAAAGAGGATCTCATCAGCTTTCTATAGGCTAGGCATACTATATTTCTCAACTTTCCTAATATTAAGCACATTGCTTATTTTTTCAACAGGAGTATAGCCTACCTGGCTGGCATGAAAATGAAGCATGGGGAAAAGCGTCCTCCATTCGCTATTTAAGTGCATAGATGACGTATTTCCCCCTGCCCCGAGACAGGTGCATGTTAAATCAAAACAAATTTCACACATATTATTTAGTATATGTAAAGACCAGATTAAATCAAGAATAGTCTGATGGGTGACAATATTACCCTATCCCTTGTGAATGATATATAATCACTTGTGAATAATGCCCAGCTTGTGTGTAGTAAGGCAAGAAACAGCGCATGCCTTTTTTTTTGGCGACTTTTTCAAATCATAGTCGCACACCTCATGTAGCCTAGCCCATAGGCCTATATGTTTTGATAAGGTTTGTTTCACAACTAAAGTAGCCAAATAACTTCTTAAAATTAAGCACATTAATCTGCTTTGTAACCAGTGGCATACATAGGCGGTGTGTGATTTTCAAGTCTGGGGAAGATAATTTTCACCATAAAAATGCACCTTTATAATAAAGCATTACATGTATAATTGCATGTGGTCACTTTAGAGAATGGTGTTTTTCCGCTAATTGATTGCATTTTGGAACATTCGCGCTTATAGCCTACTGCCGTGTGCGCATTGCTGCGCTTATAAAGGTGAAGAAATAGCCTAATAGTTTAGCAACATTTTAAGCAAAAATTTTCTGATCTGTTGTTTCAGTCTCATTGCTTTTGAAAGTTTTTTTTTATGCAAGTAGTTGTATTCATTTGGTATTTAATCGCATCCCACATCTGTCCCAGACTGTTTGGAATGTTTCTCAGACCAATCAAATAGGTCAACTTTATAACTATGGGGGATAGTGGGGCGGCAGATAGCCTAGTGGTTAGAGTGTTGAACTTGTAACCGAAAGGTTGCAAGATTGAATCCCTGAGCTGACAATGTAAAAATCTGTTGTTCTGCCCCCTGAACAAGGCAGTTAACCCCCTGTTCCTAGACCGTCATTGTAAATAATAATGTGTTATTAACTGACTTGCCTAGTTAAAATAAAAAGGTAAATTGAAAAAAAATGTAGATTGACATAGGCTAGTGCTTTTGCACTTCGTTAGGCCTACTCTTCTTGTTAGCTGGCGAAAAGTAAACGTGGACAGTTCTAGCATCTTCAATATGCACCTCGGAATTTGATAAGATTGATTAGCGCAGTTGCGTCCTCGATGTGTCTTGTCTTCACTTGTAGCCTACTTCAGAGCTGCGATAGATGCCTGTAAGAAGAACCCGATCACGTTACGGGCATTGGCTAATAAGAATTGAGATATCTGAGAACCATGTGAGTGAGAGGTGCGTCGGAACATGCAGCCGGGAGAAGGGAATTATAATTATTATATTCAGCCCAAGGGCACAACGGCCACAAAATGCATGTTTTTATTAGATTTTATTAGAGGGCATTACGGCCACACTAGGGAGATGTCACCGGGAAATTCGAGGCATTATCAAGTGTGGTGGCTAATTTCTGCATTACCAAATGAGGAGAGTTACAAACACAACAGTCTGAGTTAAACTACATCTTTAATAATTAAGATACTTTTGCAAAAGCACTTGACCTTCAATGATGCCTTTGAAAAGTGATTACACAAAAGTACAAAGATCTTTTATACCCAAGAACCACCCCTTCAATGTACATGACGAACCACAGCTCTTAGGAACAGTTCACAAAGGGACCTTATACTTTAGAAAGGAGTATCCACAGCCAGATAGCATTCGCTATAAATTATCGTTCAGTTTGATCCCTAATGACGAGGTTCTAATCTCGTCCCTGGTATTTCATAGAACAAAAACACAATTTCATCCAATGGCATATATCAATTGTCAACTCTAGATACTCCCATCTCAAGTAAACCCCCTCTTGACCCCACTCCAGGACAAGCTCACTGAGGGGAGTGACTTGCACACAGACATTGTGGAGACAAATAATTGGTTCCCCATTAATCACGCCATCCCTTCACATGGTTTAAGATTAGGTAAAGACACATTCACATATGAAGACAATGTTTCATTCTAAAACATCTTAATTATCTATATTACCCAACTAATTCTGATTCATCCGCTTGTCAAATTGTGAATGAGAACAGCCTGCTCAAAAAACAAAGAGCTCATGCCTTTCATGCAACTCGCATCATGCAGCCTTAGAATCTATTAAAAATCAAAACATATAGCCTAACGTTTGTATCACAACTAAAGTTGCATATATACAGTTGAAGTCAGAAGTTTACATACACTTAGGTTGGAGTCATTAAAACTCGTTTTTCAACCACTCCACAAATTTCTTGTTAACAAACTATAGTTTTGGCAAGTCAGTTAGGACATCTACTTTGTGCATGACACAAGTCATTTTTCCAACAATTGTTTACAGACAGATTATTTCACTTAATCACAATTCCAGTGGGTCAGATGTTTACATACACTAAGTTGACTGTGCCTTTAAACAGCTTGGAAAATTCCAGAAAATGATGTCATGGCTTTAGAAGCTTCTGATAGGCTAATTGATATAATTTGAGTCAATTGGAGGTGTATCTGTGGATGTATTTCAAGGCCTACCTTCAAACTCAGTGCCTCTTTGCTTGACATCATGGGAAAATCAAAAGAAACCAGCCAAGACCTCAGAATTTTTTTTTTTGTAGACCTCCACAAGTCTGGTTCATCCTGAGGAGCAATTTCCAAACACCTGAAAGTACCACGTTCATCTGTACAAACAATAGTACGCAATTATTAACACCATGAGACCACGCAGCCGTCATACCGCTCAGGAAGGAGACACGTTCTGTCTCCTAGAGATGAACGTACTTTGGTGTGAAAAGTGCAAATCAATCCCAGAACAACAGCAAAGGACCTTGTGAAGATGCTGGAGGAAAAAGGTACAAAAGTATCTATATCCACAGTAACACGAGTCCTATATCGACATAACCTGAAAGGCCGCTCAGCAAGGAAGAAACCACTGCTCCAAAACCGTCATAAAAAAGCCTGACTACGGTTTGCAACTGCACATGGGGACAAAGATTGTACTTTTTGGAGAAATGTCCTCTGGTCTGATGAAACAAAAATAGAACTGTTTGGTCATAATGACCATTGTTATGTTTGGAGGAAAAAGGGGAGGCTTGCAAGCCAAAGAACACCATCCCAACCGTGAGGCACGGGGCAGCATCATGTTGTGGGGGTGCTTTACTGCAGGAGGCACTGGTGCACTTCACAAAATAGATGGCATCATGAGCAGGAAAATTATGTGGATATATTGAAGCATCATCTCAAGACATCAGTCAGAAAGTTAAAGCTTGGTCGCAAATGGGTCTTCCAAATGGACAATGACCCCAAGCATACTTCCAAAGTTGTGGCAAAATGGCTTAAGGACAACAAAGTCAAGGTATTGAGTGGCCATCACAAAGCCCTGACCTCAATCCTATAGAAAATTTGTGAGCAGAACTGAAAAGGCGTGTGCGAGCATGGAGGCCTACAAACCTGACTCAGTTACACCAGCTCTGTCAGGAGGAATGGGCCAAAATTCACCCAACCTATTGTGGGGAGCTTGTAGAAGGCTACCCGAAACGTTTGACCCAAGTTAAGCAATTTAAAGGCAATGCTACCAAATACTAATTGAGTATATGTAAACTTCTGACCCACTGGGAATGTGATGAAAGAAATAAAAGCTTAAATAAATCCTTCTCTCTACTATTATTCTGACATTTCACATTCTTAAAATAAAGTGGTGATCCTAACTGACCAAAGACAGGGAATTTTTACTAGGATTAAATGTCAGGAATTGTGAAAAGCTGAGATTAAATGTAGTTGGCTAAGGTGTATGTAAACTTCCGACTTCAACTGTAACTCTTTTATTTCATTTATTTCACCTTTATTTAACCAGGTAGGCAAGTTGAGAACAAGTTCTCATTTACAATTGCGACCTGGCCAAGATAAAGCAAAGCAGTTCGACAACATACAAAAACACAGAGTTACACATGGAGTAAAACAACATACAATCAATGATGCAGTAGAAAAAAAATAAGACTATATACAATATACAATGTGAGCAAATGATGTGAGATAATGGAGGTAAAGGCAAAAAAATGCCATGGTGGCAAAGTAAATAAAGTATGGCAAGAAAAACACTGGAATGGTAGATTTGTAGTTTGAAGAAAGTTAAAAGTTAAAATATAAATAGTATGGTGCAAAGAAGCAAAATAAATAAATACAGTAGGGGAAAAGGTAGTAGTTTGGGCTCAATTAAAGATGGGCTATGTACAGGTGCAGAGATCTGTGAGCTGCTCTGACAGCTGGTGCTTAAAGCTAGTGAGGGAGATAAGTGTTTCCAGTTTTAGAGATTTTTGTAGTTCGTTCCAGTCATTGGCAGCTGAGAACTGGAAGGAGAGACGACCAAAGGAGGAGTTGGCTTTAGGGGTGACCAGAGAGATATACCTGCTGGAGCGCGTGCTACAGGTGGGTGCTGCTATGGTGACCAGTGAGCGGAGATAAGGGGGGACTTTACCTAGCAGGGTCTTGTAGATGACCTGGAGCCAATGTGTTTGGCGACGATTATGAAGTGAAGGCCAGCCAACGAGAGCATACAGGTCGCAGTGGTGGGTTGTATATGTATATGTATACTCTAAATGAAGCATATAGGAGGATATGTTTCTTTGTTAAACCGCTCAACACAGAATAGCCGCATGTGCGCGCTACCATAAGGACAATATAGTATGCTATTCTGCTCTTCTGAAATAGACTTCATTTTCTTCATATCATGTTTCTTTATACGTCTAAAATAAATAATGGATTTATTGTGATGGTGTCGGCTATATTAAATGGATTTAATAGACTTTTTAAAAATGTAGATGTTCCAAAGGTCTGCATCAGTGTGGAAGCCAGGAGATGCTAAAAAATGTGTTTGTTAATTAACGGTCAATTACTTTGAGACCGGCAGTTATTTGCTTGACAATCACGGCTGACAGAATTTAATGACCGCCACAGCCCTAGTGATGACTTGATATTTTAGAGAATTAATTCTGTAAATGCCACAGATGTCAGCTCAAGCAGAAATCCCCTTTAAAAGTCGACTGCTGTGCACTAGTCATCAAAGACACTGCGTTTCATTTAATGTCGGCCAAAGTACATTTTTATATTTTAAAGGGAACTAATCATCCTGTAAAAGATCCTTACTAACCACCAGAATTGTTCATTACACTTTTTATTCTTCTGTTTGCAAAATTGTATTGTTTTACTGTAGTGTGTTGCGATTTTAAATGCACTTTAAAATTAAGGTAGATTTTATTTGATACAGGTCTAGGGCAGGTAGTCAAAGACACTGCATTTAATTTGAATCTTGGACAAAGTCAATTTTATATTTCAAGGTAACTAATGATCCCGTAAAATCCTAACTGCCATAACTGTTCTTACCTCTCTCTACAGGTCTAGTGCGGAAGCACAAGGCAAAAAAATCTTCATGGATGTCTGTCAGGAGGCTGGAATGGTGGAGGTCTTACCCTACCATGAATGTGATGTCATTTCAAGGGAACGACCCAACTACCTCCACTGTCTAGTTCGCCTGCAGGTCCAGAATGTATCTGCTCGTTTACCTGTATTTATAACTGGTGAGATATCAGAATTTCCTATACAGAATTCGTTAAGATTACATGTGTAGCTAATAAATATACTGAACAAAAATATAAAAACACAATTTCTAAGATTTTACTGAGTCAGTTGAAATACATTAATTAGGCTAGATATCACAACTGGGAATACAGATTTGCATCTGTTGGTCACAGATACCTTTAAAAAAACGGTGGGGGGGGATTAGGGGCGTGGATTAAAAAAACAGTCAGTATCTGGTGTGACCACCATTTGCCTCATGCAGTGCGACACATCTCCTCCGCATAGAGTTGATCAGGCTGTTGATTGTGGAATGTTGTCCCACTCCTCTTCAATGGCTGTGGAAAGTTGCTGTATATTGGCGAGACCTGAAACACGCTGTCGTACACGTTGATCCCAGAGCATCCCAAACATACTTAATGGGTGACATGTCTGGTGAGTATGCAGGCCATGGAAGAACTGAGACATTTTCAGCTTCCAAGAATTGTGTACAGATCCTTGCGACATGAGGCAGTGCATTATCATGCTGAAATATAAGGTGATGGCGACAATGGGCCTCAGGATCTTGTCACGTTGTCTCTGCATTCAAATTTCCATTGATAAAATGCAGTTGTGTTCATTGTCCATAGATTATGCCTGCCCTACCATAACTCCACCATGGGGCACTCTGTTTACAATGTTGACATCAGCAAACCGCTCGCCCACACAAAGCCATACACGTGGTCTGCAGTTGTGAGGCAGGTTGGACGTACTGCCAAATTCTTTAAAAAACAAGATTGAGGCGGCTTATGGTAGAGAAATTAACATTCAATTATCTGGCAACACCTCTAATGGACATTCCTGCAGTCAGCATGCCAATTGCACGCTCCCTCAACTTGAGACATCTGGCATTGTGTTGTATGACAAAGCTGCACATTTCAGAGTGGCCTTTTATTGTCCACAGAACAAGGTGCACCTGTGTAATGATCATGCTGTTTAATCAGCTTCTTGATATGCCACACCTGTTAGGTAGATGGATTATCTTGGCAAAGGAGAAATGCTCACTAACAGGGATGTAAATTATAATTTTTTACAACATTTTTGAGAAATAAGCTTTTTGTGCATATAGGAAATTTCGGGGATGTTTTATTTCAGCTCATGAATCATGGGACCAACACTTTGCATGTTGCATTTATATTTTTGTTCAATGTGCATGAGGATTCTTAGTCGCAAGAAAGCTTGTTTCTGACATAATTCTTTATTTATTTTGCAGACACAACGGCAGACAAAGCGTTTGCAAAACATGGGATCTTCACAATGAATATTAACTCTTTCCTGCTGATTTCTGAGAGTGACACATGCACTATTTCTTAAGCTGATGGGGAAGCTGTCCACAGAAGTCCTCAGTACATCAAAATGCAATAACATTCTATTTATAAAGCCCTTTTTTTAGTTGTCAAAGTGATTTAAATTAACCTGACCAAGAGGCCAATGAGCAAAGAAATACTCTAAGGAAACCTTCAAACCTCGAGAGGAACCACTCGGAAGGGGGAGGCCCCTTTAAGAAATAAGCATTTGTATTCCAAAATCTACTTTTTAGGGAATTCTTGGGAGTTCTCTCAGAAGTTTAATACATACTGACGATCTAACCCAGATCTAAATCATTGTAGTGTAATAATACAAAAAAAAGATATAATGTTTATATCAAGGCTAAAAACATTTACTTAGATCAACGTTTTGGTTCCTTTTGTGTAAATTGCCTTCAGTTCCATGTATTTATTTATTCATATTTTTTTTTATAACAGCTAGATTGTGTATAGATTAACATCTGCTTCAGGCATTATATTTCATCAATTGTGTATTTATATGTATGTTTGTAAAGACATTTATTGTACTTTTGCGATATAAAGAAATTGAAGTACTGTTCCTCATCTTTTCTTTTCAACATGCAACAAAAAAAGAAAGTGACCATGGTTCTTTTCTCCATTCCAGATAAAATACATCTTTATTTCACCAACACAGAATAGTGCCTTATGTAAAAAATACAATTTATATCACATTTATATTGTCTACGTATAAACCCGAATAAAACGAATTATTTGGCGACATTCACATTTGTCAGAAAGTGAAGAAACCTTCATGATGTCACGCAATGTGATCATTGCATGTTTTTAACCAACTGTCAAACAAATTAGCCTACAAAACGCAGCCACCACAAATTGTTCGCTTATTAGTAAAATATTTCATTCTTCTTTTTCTACAAATGTATTTCCATTGTTTTAAAGGGTCATAGATACAGATTCCAACAATACATTTGGATTATAAACCAGTTTGTTAAGATTTGGAGTTGTCTGGACACAAACACGTTGGTTATACTATCACTGATCACCTGCGTCTCCAAAGATGTCATTCTTTGTGCGCTCCATCTCTGCAAAGTCAAACTCAGTGCCCATCGCACGCTCGTAGATGTCCTTGATGTCGTCACAGGTGGTCTCAAAGTGGGTCGTTGCGTCATACGTACGTGAAATAAATATCTGCATAGATATCCCAGAAGCATAGAAGGGATAGATACATTTTGACCATGTATTTAAAAAAAATTAATAAATAAAATGCAGGCCAACATGAGGATTAGGACTAATTCACTCACCTGGCTGTCTTTTCCCATGTCAGTTGGTGCATATTGATCACTGATGCTCACAAACCTGTGAGGAGAGAAGGTTTGAACATGGTCAGGAAACATCAACGAATGGAGGATACGTTACCAGGCCAGTGCAGTACATCTCAGTAGTGTGAAAATGATATTTACAGCATTGTGTTCCAGTGGTGTGAGCCCCTGTGCTAGTAGTATAACAGTTCATACCATGGCATTGTTGAATGCTTGTTTCTCATTGGCTTGAAGGGCATTCTAGAGCATGCATTATTTAAGCAACAAGGCCCGAGGTGGTGTGGTATATGGCCAATATACCACGGGGCTAAGGGCTGTTCTTAGTCACGACGTAATGCGGAGTGCCTGGACACAGCCCTTAGCCGTGGTATATTGGCCATATACCACAAACCCCCAAGGTGCCTTACTGCTATTATAAACAGTTTACCAATGTAATTAAGAGTAGTAAAAATGTTTTGTCGTACCCGTGGTATATGGTCTGATATACCATGGTTGTCAGCCAATCAGCATTCAGGGCTCGAACCACCCAGTTTATAATTTCCTTTATACAACGGGTGGGTCTAATCCTGAATGCTGATTGGTTTAAACCGCATTCCAGCCGGTGTATATTCCACAAGTTACCACCGGCTAAATCTATGACATTAAAATGCCCATTTACTCTGTTCCATCTGACTGCACAATCCACTGTCATCAGCCCAGCCAAGCAATTTATCAACTTGATCTCCACTATAAAAAACATCAGACATTATCTCACATTTCTTTTAGACCAACAGTCTTCAACAGCAGAGATTTGTATAAACATTGCTGTCTGTCTCTCCGACATTTGCAACATTGTTTCAATATTCAAATTTGATCTCCAGCTGTCCCATAGTAATGAACTCATGCAGCGTTTTTCAGCCAGTCAAATCATGAATCAGCTGGCCTTATTTTTATGGATATATACAAATAAATGTTAATTGAAAAAAGTTACAACGAAACGAAGTGCAGCTAGTTTGCAGTCTTTCCAGCGTCAGTTTGAAGTGATTGTGTTAGCTGTGTTGTTGGCTAGCTCCTCTGAAAGACCAGTGTTCTGACGAGTGAGCACATTTTCTAAGCCAGGCGAAATCGCACCTCATTAGCTCATTGTTATGGATGCATTTAAATAAATGTCACTAGAAAACAGCTTTAACAAATGCGGTTACTTTGCTGTTATTCTGGCTGCACTTTTTGACGTGACTAAGTTAGCCATAGTTGGCTATCTAGCAGTATAGCAATGGAAAATGTATAATGAATGACTGGGTTGCTATTGAACGCAGTTTGGGTCTTTGCGTGTCAAAAAAGTGAAATAAGCTTTTAATTTGACACGTCAAATAACACCGTTATATTATTGAACGTTGTGTGTACTGAATTTGCATATGCAAGCCAAGCGCCACTGTCAATGCTGTACAAAAAAAGTCAGCAAACACACCGGTTACGAACGATGTGTTTACAATACCACGTTGGTAATGCAAATTCTTGGGTAGCTAGCTATAGCTTGGTACCTAGCTAACACCAATACAACCAGCCTGAAAACAATGACCAGTAGAAACTGCAGTCATTTTAATTATTCTTAGCAATGATTTAGGAATCATTGTGAGTAAGTATTAGCAAGGTAGTCACTTGTTGTTAGCCTATTGAAATGTAACTAGCTAGCCAGCTACTTAACCCTGTATCCCAAAGCTAACATGATAAGCAGCCATTTTGCTTCATCTGGCTAGAGAGGCTCGACCTGACCGGGTTATGTGTTGTGAAGCTCCGCCACAATAAGGATTAGGCACAATAGTGGAACTTCAAAATAAAAGTACCTATTTGAAAGTGATGCAAAAGAAGGTTAGAAATTAGTGAAATTATGCCATATTTAGACTTGATAATGTTAAACAAGGTTGGAATGTGAGTCTACTCTGTAACACCCACAGAACACACATGTGAAGAGTTTAAGCAAATATTAGCGTTGTAGCTCTTATTGCAGGACTGTGAGTCAGCCTATTGTGTGTATTGACATTCATATTGCACTGTACAGCTTTACCTAAGGATTGGGGATCAATGAAATGGTATCAGTCTTCTCAATACCCAATATTTTTTTTTTAACCAACATACTCCTCAGAGTTATCAGACTCCAAAACATCCACGCAGTATTGTTTTTCCTCAGGAATAGTGTTCAATACACATAGGCTGACGATAAATGTGGCTGGTGTAACCGATGTGAAATGGCTAGTTAGTTAGCGGTGGTGCGCGCTAATAGCGTTTCAATCAGTGACGTTACTCGCTCTGAGACCTGAAGTAGGGTTTCCCCTTGTGTTGCAAGAGCCGCGGCTTTTGTGGCGCGATGGGTAACGATGCTTCGTGGGGTGTCAGTTGTTGATGTGTGCAAGGGTTCCTGGTTCGAGCCCGGGTTGGGGCGAAGAGAGGGACGGAACCTACACTGTTACACTAGTTGTTTCAGTCCCGCAATAACATAACACTAATGTTCTCCACCATTAATCAAATAAGAACTGTCTTGTAAATTAGGGTTATTTTAGATGATGACACCTAGCTATATAGATAGCATACTAACTATAGCTACTGAAATATGTTTCTATGTTTTTGGGGAAGAACATTGTTTGCATCCATGAGCTAGCTACCTTTTTTTTTTTTTTTTAAATGACCAGCACTGTATGTGCGCGAGAACTTTACTAGCATCATAGCATACGTATCGATGAATCGTTGTGACATATGAAATACGAGTGATTGTGTAATCAATGTGTAATAACTACGTAAAATTATTATGTGACGTGTAGTCATATTCAGCTCCTGATTGGTCAACAATCTTATTTGATGTGTATCTTTTTTGACAAGACCCAAACAGTGTTCCATAGGCTGTGTCCATAGATGCAGAACAAAAAGACTGAACGACTGGGTCAGCCGGCTTGGGTTGCAACCCTAGATTTGTGTCTGGACTATATCTTGTGGAATTCATCACAATAACGTCTTTTATGAAAATACAGTATTAGTTCAAAGTTGACACCTACTCATTCCAGGGTTTTTCTTTATTTTTACTATTTTCTACATTGTAGAATAATAGTGAAGACAATGCCAAGAATGTGCAAAGCTGTCATCAGGCAAAGGGTGGCTACTTTGATGAATCTAAAATATATTTTGATTTGTTTAACACTTTTTTGGTTACTACATGATTCCATATGTGTTACTTCATAGTTTTGATGTCTTCACTATTATTCTACAATGTAGAAAATAATATAAATAAAGAAAAACCCTTGAATGAGTAGGTGTGTCCCAACATTTGACTGGTACTGTATGTAAATCATTATTTGAATATGTTGGTAACCCGTTGCATAAAAGTGATAATGCCCTCGAAGCCGGATATATAAATCCTCCAAACACTGGCTTCTCGGGCATTATCACTTAAATAGCCCACAGTACAATTCAATAGTTCATTTATTTTTTTATTTTTTTTTTACATATTTTGTTTGAGCTGCTTTTGGAAGTAAAAGTGGAATTGAAAATATTGTTTTTGTTAAATTCGACTTTCATAATAGCAAGCTAGGACTGATGGTTTGGTTAGCTAAACTAGTAAGTCTATTTAGTTACCATGGTAACCGCTGTAGCTATCTAGTAAACTTGCTAGCTAGCTAACTAGCTACTTCACATTTTATATGCGTTTTACGGACATCAATGCAACTCTGGAAACACACTTTTCCTTACACTGCATAGCCCCTGATGATTATCCCTTACATAACAGTATAATAGTTACAGTAGTAAACCAAAAACCGAATTGTATTTGTCACATGCTTCGTAAACAACAGGTGTAGACTAACAGTAGCTGCGTTTCCATCCAATCGGTGACAGATTTTCATGCGAATATTCAAAGATCTGCATAAATAAAATATTAGCATTTTCCAACAGTGGTATTTCCACCAAACGGACTTGTTCAGTGGGACAGACCTACCCAGCAGCTCTGATTTTGTTTATATAATACAACACGTCGCACATTTTCTTATTGCACCAGACACATACGTTTGATGTAAAATTGCACAACTAAACATATTTGGCAAAAACATCAACATTACTGATTTCTTCAGTTATCTTAGATTCATTCTGTGGATTTTGCGGAAGTTAAATTGGCTTCCACATCTAGTGTCTCATGGGGGACAAACATCATTAACCTAACGTTGAAATCGTTCAGGAAACACACCTCCATGACTGAAATACAAATTGTTCTAATGAGCAACAGAAAAACGTGCCAATCGGCGTGTTCAGTGGCTCTACATTTTCATTTACCGTATAAAAATGTCAAGTTCAATATGTTTTCATCACATGTTCAACTCTACTTGTAGTTTTATCACAAATAGCAAATATACCTACAGTACTATGGTCTTGGTAGCCAGCCAACAGCTCGCAAATACAGTGCAGGTAGGCTGATGGATGAGCGACAATATGTTTATTTGTCAAAAGTCAAGCATCGATCATCAGGTCACCAGAATAAGACCTTCGATATTTATTGGAAAAAATAATCAAGATCACTTTCACCCCCCCTGTGAAGATCATCATTTATATCATCTGTAAACCTAATAAACTACATGGTTTCCCGAGTCGTAATGGGAATACCAAACACCATATTATCGCGTGAAGTTTACTTCGATATGATGGTTATTATAGTAATATTTGCACATAAAGGCATTTCCAACTGCCATTTCTCGCTAATTTAATTATAAAGACACAAAACGTTTCTACCATGTCGAATGAATAAATGACCGGTCGGCATTTATAATACGGTATGACTTTATTCGCATAAAAACTGCGGATGGAAACGTGATGACTGAAATGGTTACTTACGGGCCCTAGATAGATCAATACACACAGTGTACAAAACATTAGGAACACCTGCACTTTCCATGAACTGACCAGGTGAATCCAGGTGAAAGATTTGATCACTTATTGATGTAATTTGTTAAATCCACTTCAAATCAGTGTAGATGAAGGGGAGGAGACCTGTTAAATAAGGATTTTTAAGCCTGCAGACAATTGACTGTGTGCCATTAAGAGGGGGAATGGGCAAGACAAAATATTTACAGTGCCTTCAGAAAGTATTCACACCCCTTGACTTTTTCAACATTTTGTTGTGTTTACAGGCCAAATTTACAATAGATTCAAATGTAGATATTTTGGGTCACTAGCCTACACACAATACCCCATTATGTCAAAGTGGAATTATGTTTTTTGAAATTTTAACAAATGAAAAAATGAAAAGCTGAAATGTATTGAGTGAATAATTATTCCACCCCTTTGTTATGGCATGCCTAAATAAATTCGGGAGTAAACATTTGCTTAACAAGTCACATTATAAGTTGCATGGACCTTTTGAATGTACCCCACACATAATTGTAAAGTCCCTCAGTCGAGCAGTGAATTTCAAACACAGATTAAACCACAAAGACCAGGGAGATTTTCCAACGCCTCACAAAGGGCACCTATTGCTAAATGGGCAAAAAAATGTTTATGTGTATTAATACACCCAACCACTACACCGATACAGGCATCCTTCCTAACTCAGTTGCTGGGGGGGGGTGACTTTAAAACAGTTAGAGTTTAATGGCTGTGACAGGAGATAACTGAGGATGGATCAACAGGGTAGTTACTCCACAATACTAATCTAAATTACAGAGTCAAAAGGAAGCGTGTACAGGATAAAACTATTCCAAAACATGCATCCTGTTTGCAACAAGGCAAACAGGATGCAGTATTGGCAAAAAATGTGGCAAAGCAGTTAACACTTTGTATTCAGGACAAAAAGTTGTGTTTGGGGCAAATCCAATACAACACATTACTGAGTATCACTCTCCATATTTTCAAGCATAGTGGCTGATGAATCTTGTTATGGATATGCTTGTAATCATTAAGGACTAGGGAGTTTCAGGATATAACAAGTAAACAGAATGGAAGCTAAGCACTGGCAAAATCTGGTTCAGTATGCTTTCCACCAGATACTGGGAGATAAATTCAACTAATTTGAAAGAGCTTGAAGAATTTTGAAAAATAAAAAAAAGAACTGCCACATTTTTCACAATCGAGGTGTGGAAAGCTCTTAGAGACTTACCCATAAAGCTGTAATCGCTGCCAAAAGTTATTATACAAAAAGTACTGACTCAGGGGCATGAATACTTAAGTAAATTAGATATCTATATTTCATGTTCAATAAATTTGCAAACATTTCTAAAAGTATGTTTTCACTTTATCATCATGGGGTATTGTGTCTAGATGGGTAAAAAAAACGAATCTATTTAGAATTCAGGCTGTAACAACAAGATGTGGAATAAGTAAAAGGGTATGAATACTTTCAGTATGTGTGTGTTGGTGCGAGGGTGTGGGTAGAGTCCAGTATGTGTGTGATGGTGCGAGTGTGTGGGTAGAGTCCAGTATGTGTGTGTTGGTGCGAGTGTGTGGGTAGAGTCCAGTATGTGTGTGTTGGTGCGAGTGTGTGGGTAGAGTCCAGTATGTGTGTGATGGTGCGAGTGTGTGGGTAGAGTCCAGTATGTGTGTGATGGTGCGAGTGTCTGGGTAGAGTCCAGTATGTGTGTGATGGTGCGAGTGTGTGGGTAGAGTCCAGTATGTGTGTGATGGTGCGAGTGTCTGGGTAGAGTCCAGTATGTGTGTGTTGGTGCGAGTGTGTGGGTAGAGTCCAGTATGTGTGTGTTGGTGCGAGTGTGTGGGTAGAGTCCAGTATGTGTGTGTTGGTGCGAGTGTGTGGGTAGAGTCCAGTATGTGTGTGTTGGTGCGAGTGTCTGGGTAGAGTCCAGTATGTGTGTGATGGTGCGAGTGTGTGGGTAGAGTCCAGTATGTGTGTGTTGGTGCGAGTGTGTGGGTAGAGTCCAGTATGTGTGTGATGGTGCGAGTGTGTGGGTAGAGTCCAGTATGTGTGTGTTGGTGCGAGTGTCTGGGTAGAGTCCAGTATGTGTGTGATGGTGCGAGTGTGTGGGTAGAGTCCAGTATGTGTGTGATGGTGCGAGTGTGTGGGTAGAGTCCAGTATGTGTGTGTTGGTGCGAGTGTGTGGGTAGAGTCCAGTATGTGTGTGTTGGTGCGAGTGTGTGGGTAGAGTCCAGTATGTGTGTGATGGTGCGAGTGTGTGGGTAGAGTCCAGTATGTGTGTGTTGGTGCGAGTGTGTGGGTAGAGTCCAGTATGTGTGTGATGGTGCGAGTGTGTGGGTAGAGTCCAGTATGTGTGTGTTGGTGCGAGTGTCTGGGTAGAGTCCAGTATGTGTGTGTTGGTGCGAGTGTGTGGGTAGAGTCCAGTATGTGTGTGTTGGTGCGAGTGTGTGGGTAGAGTCCAGTTTGTGTGTGTTGGTGCGAGTGTCTGGGTAGAGTCCAGTATGTGTGTGTTGGTGCGAGTGTCTGGGTAGAGTCCAGTATGTGTGTGATGGTGCGAGTGTGTGGGTAGAGTCCAGTATGTGTGTGTTGGTGCGAGTGTGTGGGTAGAGTCCAGTATGTGTGTGATGGTGCGAGTGTGTGGGTAGAGTCCAGTATGTGTGTGTTGGTGCGAGTGTGTGGGTAGAGTCCAGTATGTGTGTGATGGTGCGAGTGTGTGGGTAGAGTCCAGTATGTGTGTGTTGGTGCGAGTGTCTGGGTAGAGTCCAGTATGTGTGTGTTGGTGCGAGTGTGTGGGTAGAGTCCAGTATGTGTGTGATGGTGCGAGTGTGTGGGTAGAGTCCAGTATGTGTGTGTTGGTGCGAGTGTCTGGGTAGAGTCCAGTATGTGTGTGTTGGTGCGAGTGTGTGGGTAGAGTCCAGTATGTGTGCTTAGAGTCAGTGCAATAATTAGTAAAAAAATAAAATGTCCATTTAGACATTTGATTACCATAAATTCCGGACTATAAGCCGCAACTTTTTTCCCAGGCTTTGAACTTCGCGGCTTAAACAATGACGCGGCTAATATATGGATTTTTCCCGCTTTCAAATTTGTGGGTCCTGACAGCGTGGAGCATTGTCAAAAAATCCACTATCATCAACGGGTTTCGAAAGGCTGGACTGCTGCGTGTTGAAGAGGGCTCAGCGGGGGATTTGCCTCCGGATGAAAGTGACGAGAGCGACAATGAAAACGATCCAATATTGGATAAAGCAATTCTGAGGCTATTCAACTCCGACACCGAAGGAGATGGTTTCAGTGCACAGGAGGAGGAAGATAGTGACCAATGACTTTCTTGGTAGGCTACTGTTTACTGCTAATTTTTTATTTTTTGTTACAAGCCGTGCTTCGTTAAAGCCTATTTTATTTTTGTTACAAGCCGTGTTTTGTTAAAGCCTATTTATTTTTGTTCAAGCCGTGCTTCGTTAAAGCCCATTTTATTTTTGTTACAAGCCGTGTTTCGTTAAAGCCTATTTTATTTTTGTTACAAGCCATGTTTCGTTAAAGCCTATTTATTTTTGTTACAAGCCATGTTTCGTTAAAGCCTGTGTAAAGTTAATTTGTTTCAATGTACCGGTAGGCACCTGCGGCTTATAGACATGTGCGGCTTATTTATGTTCAAAATAATATATATTTTTTTTAATTCAGCGGGTGCGGCTTATATTCAGGTGCGCTTAATAGTCCGGAAATTACGGTAGCTATTTAGTTGTCTTATTAAGCAGTTGTTTCCAGACTTGGTGCACTGGTACCAGTTGCCGTGCGGTAGCAGAGATTACGGTCTATGGCTTGGGTGACTGGAGTGTGAACATTTTGGGGGCGTTCCTCTGACACCGCCTGGTATAAAGGTCCTGGATGGCAGGGAGCTGACCTCAATCCTATAGAAAATTTGTGGGCAGAACCCTAACTGTGTGCGAGCAAGGAGGCCTACAAACCTGACTCAGTTACATCAGCCCTGTCAGGAGGAATGGGCCAAAATTCACCCAACTTTATGTGGGAAGCTTGTGGAAGGCTACCCAAAATGTTTGACCCAAGTTAAACAATTTAAAAGGCAATGCTACCAAATACTAATTGAGTGTATGTAAACTTCTGACCCACTGGGAATGTGATGAAAGAAATAAAAGCTGAAATAAATCACTCTCTCTACTATTATTCGGACATTTCACATTCTTAAAATAAAGTGGTGATCCTAACTGACCTAAAACAAGGAATTTTTACTAGGATTAAATGTCAGGAATTCTGAAAAAAAATGTTTAAATGTATTTGGCTAAGGTGTATGTAAACTTCCGACTTCAACTGTACATATTCTTACTGTATATATGAGTGTTACAGGGCGATAGTCATTTAGGTAGGTTACCTTGGCGTTCTTGGACACATGGACTATAGTGGTCTACTCAAAACAAGTTGGTATCACAGACCGGGTCAGGGATAGGTTGACAATGTCAGTGAAGACCCTTTACTAGACACTAGAGTAACAGTACAGTAGTATAACAGTGTATCTTATAGTAGAGTACAGTACAGTATAGCAACATAGAATCAAAAGCCTACTTCTGTTCAATGGGCTCCAGGAGATCCAGGGCTGGCTTGAGTTCCTTCTCTGGGTCGTTAGTCTCCACTACACTGCTGGCGATGGCAACGTACTTGCCCTGCGCTGCCACGTTGTGGGCCGAGGAGATCATACACACGTAGATGTCTGCCACAAAAAAGCACAAGAGACCAGTGACATCTCATACACCCTCAATTAAGCTCCACTGCCTTGTGTTCAGTAGGGTGTAAAAAGTAGCAAAACGTTTTGAAAACAGAAAAAAAAAAAGCAAAAACATCTGCGTGTCTTCCAGGTAGACCCTCCCTGTTTCTGTTTTCTTCCGTCTGGTGCCGAATGAACACAGGCGATGCCATTCAAAAAAGTCACAACTAGTGGCAACTTCATTTCACACACACATGAATTGATGAAATGCTCATGTACTGCTTATGAATGTGGTATGTATGGGTTATAAATGTGTTACGAAGTCCTTATGTAGGCTAGGTACCCTGGTATCCAGGGGTCTCACCATGTTTCCTGTTGACCTGGATCTGAGGGATGATGATCTGGCAGGAGTTGACGTCGCCGGTGTTCTTGATGGGGTGGCTCATGACACAGATGATACGGACCACTTGGCCGACCTTGCTGACTCTGTCCATGATGTAGCTGGGGTCACAGATCAGCTGCTTACAGCGGGCTATCTGGAGAGGAAAGGAGAGATGGTAGTGTTTAGGGTTTATAATTCAGGTGAGGGTGGGTTAGGATAGGTTCAGAGTTAATCAAATCAAATTTTATTGGTCACATACACATGGTTAGCAGATGTTAATGTGAGTGTAGCGAAATGTTTGTGCTTCTAGTTCCGACCGTGTAGTAATATCTAACAAGTAATATAACAATTTCACAACAACTACCTTATACACACAAGTGTAAAGGAATTAATAAGAATATGTACATATAAATATATGGATGAGCGATGGCCGTGCGGCATAGGCAAGATGCAGTAGATGGTATAGAGTACTGTATATACATATGAGATGAGTAATGTAGGGTATGTAAACATTATATAAAGTGGCATTGTTTAAAGTGACTAATGATACATTTATTACATCCAATTTTTAATTATTAAAGTGGCTACAGACAGTGGCTCGGGTGGTTGTTGTCCTTGATGATCTTTTTGGCCTTCCTGTGACATCGAGTGCTGTAGGTGTCCTGGAGGGCAAGTAGTTTGCCCCCGGTGATGCGTTGTGCAGACATCACTACCCTCTGGAGAGCCTTACGGTTGTGGACGGAGCAGTTGCCGTACCAGGCGGTGATACAGCCCGACAAGATGCTCTCGATTGTGCAACTGTAAAAGTTTGTGAGTGTTTTCAGTGACAAGACAAATTTCTTCAGCCTCCTGAGGTTGAAGAGGCGCTGTTGCGCCTTCTTCATCACGCTCTCTGTGTGGGTGGACCATTTCAGTTTGTCTGTGATGTGTACGCCGAGGGAGAATTAAAAAAATATTTTTTTTTTTAATAAAAATAAACTTTCCACTTTCTCCACTACTGTCCCGTCGATGTGGATAGGGGGGTGCTCCCTCTGCTGTTTCCTGAAGTCCACGATCATCTCCTTTGTTTTGTTGACATTGAGTGTGACACCACACTCTGAGGGCTCTCACCTCCTCCCTGTAGGCCGCCTCGTCGTTGTTGGTAATCAAGCCTACCACTGTAGTATCGTCTGAAAACTTGATGATTGAGTTGGAGGCGTGGGTGAACAGGGAGTACAGGAGAGGGCTGAGAACGCACCCTTGTGGGGCCCCAGTGTTGAGGATCAGCGGGGTGGAGATGTTGTTTCCTACCCTCACCACCTGGGCGCGGCCCGTCAGAAAGTCCAGGACCCAGTTGCACAGGGCGGGGTCGAGACCCAGGGTCTTGAGCTTAATGACGAGATTGGAGGGTGCTATGGTGTTAAATGTTGAGCTGTAATCGATGAACAGCATTCTTACATAGATATTCCTCTTGTCCAGAGGGGTTAAGGTAGTGTGATTGCGATTGTGTCGTCTGTGGACCTATTGGGGCGGTAAGCAAATTGGAGTGGGTCTAGGGTGTCAGGTAGGGCACTTCATGATGACAGAAGGGAGTGCTATGGGGCGATAGTCGTTTAGCTCAGTTACCTTAGCTTTCTTGGGAACAGGAACAATGGTGGCCCTCTTGAAGCATGTGGGAACAGCAGACTAGGATAGGGATTGATTGAATATGTCCGTAAACACACCAGCCAGCTGGTCTGCGCATGCTCTGAGGATGCGGCTAGGGATGCCGTCTGGGCTGGCAGCCTTGCGAGGGTTAACACGTTTAAATGTTTTACTCACATTGGCTGCGGTGGAGGAGCCCCAGGTTTTGGTAGCGGGCCAGTCAGCGGCACTGTATTGTCCTCAAAACGAGCAAAGCAGTTGTTTACTTTGTCTGGGAGCAAGACTTCGGTGTCCGTGACGGGGCTGGTTTTCTTTTTGTAATCCGTGATTGACTGTAGACCCTGCCACATACGTCTTGTGTCTGAGCCGTTGAGTTGTGACTCTACTTTGTCTCTATACTGACGCTTAGCTTGTTTGATTGCCTTGCGGAGGGAATAGCTACACTGTTGGTATTCGGTCATGTTTCCGGTCGCCTTGATTAAAAGCAGTGGTTGGCGCTTTCAGTTTTGCGCGAATGCTGCCATCAATCCACAGTTTCTGGTTGGGGAAGGTTTTAATAGTCACCGTTGGTACAACATCAGCAATGCACTCGATAATAAACTTGCTCACCGAATCAGCGTATTCATCAATGTTGTTGTCTGAGGCTATCCAGAACATATCCCAGTCCATGTGATCGAAGCAATCTTGAAGCGTGGAATCAGATTGGTCGGACCAGTGTTGAACAGACCTAAGCATGGGCGTTTCCTGTTTTAGTTTCTGTCTATAGGCTGGGAGCAACAAAATGGAGTCGTGGTCAGATTTGCCAAAAGGAGGGCGAGGGAGGGCTTTGTATGCGTCGCAGAAGTTAGAATAACAATGATCCAGAATGCTGCCAACCCGGGTCGCGCATTCGATATGCTGATAAAATTTAGGGAGCCTTGTTTTCAGATTAGCTTTGTTAAAATCCCCAGCTACAATAAATGCAGCCTCGGGATATGTGGTTTCCAGTTTACATAGAGTCCAATGAAGTTCTTTCAGGGCCGTCAAGGTGTCTGCTTGGGGGATGGGGGGGGGGGATATACACGACTGTAATTATAATCGAAGATAATTCTCTTGGTAGATAATGCGGTCGGCATTTGATTGGAAGGAATTCTAGGTCAGGTGAACAAGGACTTGAGTTCCTGTACGTTGTTATGATCACACCACGACTCGTAAATCATAAGGCATACACCCCCGCCCTTCTTCTTACCAGAGAGATGTTTGTTTCTGTCGCTGCGATGCGTGAAGAAACCGGGTGGCTGTACCGACTCTGATTACGTATCCCAAGTGAGCCATGTTTCAGTGAAACAGAAAATGTTACAATCTCTGATGTCTCTCTGGAAGGCAACCCTTGCTCGAATTTAGTCTACCTTGTTGTCAAGAGACTGGACATTGGTGAGTAGTATACTCGGGAGCAGTGAGCGATGTGCCTGTCTACGGAGCCTGACCAGAAGACCGCTCCGTCTGCCCCTTCTGCGGCACCGTTGTTTTGGGTCGCCTACTGGGATCCGATCCATTGTCCTGGGTGGTGGTCCAAACAGAGGATCCGCTTCGGGAAAGCCGTATTCCTGGTCGTAATGTTGGTAAGTTGACGTTGTTCTTAAATCCAATAGTTCTCCCCAGCTGTATGTAATAAGTCTTAAGATTTCCTGGGGTAACAGTGTAAGAAATAATACATCAAAAAACAAAATACTGCATAGTTTCCTAAGAACGCGAAGCGACCATCTCTGTCGGCACCATGTAAGAGTTAGCGAACCGCCATCTGGAACCATTCAAATTTTGTCAGTTGTATACACTGTCAAAAGACATTCACCATGAGGAATTTAAGTATGCTCGCTCTAATTCTCCCTTTCTCTCGGAGGACCTGAGCCCTAGGACCTTGCCTCAGGACTACCTGGCATGATGACTCCTTGCTGTCCCCAGTCCACCTGGCCGTGCTGCTGCTCCAGTTTCAACTGTTCTGCCTGCGGCTATGGAACCCTGACCTGTTCTCCGGACGTGCTACCTGTCCCAGACCTGCTGTTTTCAACTCTCTAGAGACAGCAGGAGCGGTAGAGATACTCTCAATGATCGGCTATGAAAAGCCAACTGACATTTACTCTTGAGGTGCTGACCTGTTGCACCCTCGACAACTACTGTGATTATTATTTGACAATGCTGGTCATTTATGAACATTTGAACATCTTGGCCATGTTCTGTTATAATCTCCACCCGGCACAGCTAGAAGAGGACTGGCCACCCCTCATAGCCTGGTTCCTCTCTAGGTTTCTTCCTAGGTTTTGGCCTTTCTAGGGAGTTTTTCCTTGCCACCGTGCTTCTACACCTGCATTGCTTGCTGTTTGGGGTTTTAGGCTGGGTTTCTGTACAGCACTTTGAGATATCAGCTGATGTAAGAAGGGCTTTATAAATCAATTTGATAAAACAATAATTATAAACTGGGTGGTTCGAGCCCTGAATGCTGATTGTATATATAGTGTACCACAGCTATCAGCCAAAAGTATCTGGACCCCCTTCAAATTTGTGGATTCGGCTATTTCTGCCACACTTGTTGCTGACAGGTATATAAAATTGAGCACACAGCCATGCAATCTCCATAGCCAAACATTGGCAGTAGAACGGCCTTACTGAAGAGCTCCGTCACTTTCAACGTGCCACCATCATAGGATGCCACCTTTCCAACAAGTCAGTTCGTCATATTTCTGCCCTGCTAGAGCTGCCGCAGTCAACTGTAAGTGCTGTTATTGTGAAGTGGAAACATCTAGGAGCAACAACGGCTCAGCCGCAAAGTGGTAGGCCACACAAGCTCACAGAACGGGACCGCTGTCCTCGGTTGCAACACTCACTACCGAGTTCCAAACTGTTTGTCGGAAGCTTCATGAATAAAATTTCCATGGCCGAGCATTAGCACACAAGCCTAAGATCACCATGCACAATGCCAAGCATCGGCTAGAGTGGTGTAAAGCGCACCGCCATTGGACTCTGGAGCAGTGGAAACACGTTCTCTGGAGTGATGAATCACCCTTCACCATCTGGCAGTCCGACGGACAAATCTGGGTTTGGCGGATGCCAGGAGAACGCTACCTGTCTGAAAGCATAGTGCCAACTGTACATTTTGGTGGAGGAGGAATAATGGTCTGGGGCTGTTTTTCATGGTTTGGACTAGACCCCTTAGTTACAGTGAAAGGAAATCTTAACGCTACAGCATTCTAGATGATTCTGTGCTTCCACCGTTGTGGCAACAGTTTGGGGAAGGCACTTTCATGTTTCAGCATGACAATGCCCCCATGCACAAAGCGACGTCCATACAGAAATGGTTTGTCGAGATCGGTGTGGAAGAACTGGCCTGTACAGAGCCCTTACCTCAACCCCATCGAACACCTTCGGGATGAATTGGAACGCCGACTGTGAGCCAGGACTAATTGCCCAACATCAGTGCCCGACCACACTAATGCTCGTGGCTGAATGTAAGCAAGTCCCCGCAGCAATGTTCCAACATCTAGTGGAAAGCCTTCCCAAAAGAGTGGAGGCTGTTATTGCATCAAAGGGGGACCAACTCCATATTAATGCCGACGAGCAGGTGTACGCATACACTACATGACCAAAAATATATCAGACCCTATACCACGGGTATTAATCCCAAAGATATTTGTACTGCTCTAATTAAGTCTGTAACCAGTTTATAATAGCAATAAGGCACCTCGGGGGTTTGTGATATGTGGCCAATATACCACGGCTAAGGGCTGTATCCAGGCACTCCGAGTTGCGTAATGCATAAGAACAGTCCTTAGCCGTGGTATATTGGCCATATATCACACCCCCTCAGGTCTTATTGCTTAATTATAACATGAGGCAAAAATGTGACAAAAACTCACCTCTCCCTCTGACTTGACCCCCACCACCTTTCCATTCTCCATAACAATCTCCTCTATGGGCTTGTTCAGCATGTAGGTCCCACCATAGATAGCGCTCAACCTAGAGGGAGAGAAGTCAAGTCAAAGACACTGGTGAATAGTGGAGTATGGGATGGGTTAGTTAAGCAAAAGGCTAAAAACAGTCAAATCAGGGATGTGATCAGAACCACAGAACTAGAATGAGATTTTATTTATACGATCAGAACAACTGAAATCAGTAGGATATTGGTTTGGGAGTAGGTTAACTTCAGCTCTAGTATGTACTGAAAACGATAGCATCAGAAAAGCAGGAATTCTTGATTAATCAGGAACAATTACATAATAGCAGGGCGGGGACAAAGTCATCTTACCTGGCAAAGCCTTGTGGCAGCTCCCCCAGGCCGTAGAGAGGGTAGAGGTAAGGACTCTTGCCGTATCTGGCCAGAGACTCACTGTATAGTTTGATCCTATTGATAGTGTTGATGCAGGGCTGATCCAGGTAGCTGAGAGATCACACAAATACTAGATTGTAACACGGTTACTTTGTTAAAATGTTCATGAATAAGCCATCAAAAATGCTTATAGATGTTACATATTTTATATTTGCCACCCCTTGAATTATTTGTACCTGCCTGAACACAGTGGACAGTCGTCCATCCTACTAATTCCCATCATGCAAGTTTCTAACAGTGTAGAAGACAAAAATCGTACTTACCCGAGCTCTCACAATAAATAATACTAAATAAAAATACTAAATAAAACCTCAAGAAACATCCACATGTATAGTAACGCTGATACACAAGAAACATCCACACATATAGTATATATAGAAATGGCACCCAATTCCATATAATTGTATTATTATTATAATAATAATAATGTTGGTGCTTATATTTGTCCTATTTCAGACTTACTCGTCTGTCCTGTAGAGAGCGAGGGCGTGACCAGTGAAGTCCATCACATCCTGGCCCAGGCTGAACTTCTTGTACAGGTCACGCATCGTCGACTTGTTGGGGTCGACACCCTCCATGGTTTTGGGATCGTTCAAGTCGTAGTTGGCAACGAAGATCAAGAAGTTCCTAAACCGCCTCTTCTCGAAAATCCCCATCAAACCTGAGGTGTCAGAAAAGTCAGTCAGACAGAAATAGAAAAAGCTGCTGTTGTCTGAAATGAGACTAAGAATGTGGTCCTGTGTGGTTGTGGGTTCAATTGTGGATTTAATTCCTGTGGGGGTCGCATACACATACAAAAAAAATGGATGCGCTCAGAAATACTGTAAGTCGCTTGGGATAATAGTTTTGGTTAAGTGGTATAGCTATAGCATAAGTTAATAGAATACAACTTACTAGACTTAACTTTCTCTCCTTGGGGAGCATAGGTCATCCACAAATAATCAACTGAGAAGATAGCATATACATACCAACAAATGTATGCACTCACTGTACTGTAAGTTTCTTTGTGCTTAATGGCATAATATTATAGGAATAAGCATCTGAGAATCCCATTGATATACACTGAATGTACAAAACATTAAGAACACCTTCCAAATATTGCGCTGCACCCCCCGCTATTGTGCTCAGAACATGTTGACCACAGTTGTGTCAAGTTGGCTGGATGTTCTTTGGGTCGTGAACGATTCTTGATACACATAGGAAACTGCTGAGCGTGAAAAACCCAGTAGCGTTGCAGTTCTTGACACAAATCGGTACGCATGGCACCTACTACCATACCCCGTTCAAAGGCACTTAAAACGTTTGTCTTGCCCATTCACCCTCTGAATGGCACACATAGACAATCCATGTCTCAATTGTCTCAAGACTTAAAAATACTTCTTTAACCTGTCTCCTCCCCTTCATTTACACTGATTGAAGTGGATTTAACAAGTGACATCAAGAAGGGATCTTAGCTGTCACCTGGCCAGTCGGTCATGGAAAGAGCAGGTGTTCTTAATGTTTTGTACACTTAGTGTATATACACTCACTGGAGGCCAGTGCCTCTGTCTCAGTGACAGGCACTTTGTAGATGGCTCCCTTCTTGTAGACGAAGCTGCCCTCGATCACCTTGAAGTCCAGGTAACGGGTCACCTGAGTGATCAGCAACATCCTCACCAGCTGACCTGGGTAGAGCCGAGAGGAAAAGAGACCTGGTCATTAGGGCATGCAACAGAAAACATTTCTTATTGGACAAGTCCAGTTAGTCCCTTCCTGTTCCAGTCCCTCCCTGTTCCATTTGTTCCAGTCCCTCCCTGTTCCAGTCCCTCCCTGTTCCAGTCCCTCCCTGTTCCAGTCCCTCCCTGTTCCAGTCCCTTCCTGTTCCAGTCCCTTCCTGTTCCAGTCCCAGTCCCTCCCTGTTCCAGTCCCAGTCCCTCCCTGTTCCAGTCCCTTCCTGTTCCAGTCCCTCCCTGTTCCAGTCCCTCCCTGTTCCAGTCCCTCCCTGTTCCAGTCCCTTCCTGTTCCAGTCCCTTCCTGTTCCAGTCCCTTCCTGTTCCAGTCCCTCCCCTGTGTGTTGGCTAATAAACACAACCCTGCACTCAGTATTATATCTAGAATGCCATATTGCTTTCCTACCATTGGCCATCAGGAACTTTGGGATGAGGTCCACGCTCCAGTCCCGACCTCTTCCCATGGACTCCGGAGGTTTACCTGGAAGGCTGAAGCGCTTGTACAACTGGGGTGACACAAGAAAAAAACAAAACAGGAATGATTAAACATTTTATTTGTTATTACTTTTTTATTACTTGTTGTTTTTATTTCTTTACCTACCTATTGTTCACCTAATAACTTTTTTTGCACTATTGGTTAGAGCCTGTAAGTAAGCCTTTCACTGTAAGGTCTACACCTGTTGTATTCGGCGCACGTGACAAATAAACTTTGATTTGATTACTTAATTTCTTTGACAGTAAAACAGTGCTGTCAGTTTGAGTAGCTCAAACTCAGCTGTGCCTCAACAATAATAATGAGATGTGACAGCATAGATAACATAGCATGTTACTTACTCTATGTCTGTGTGACAACATAGATAATAGAACATGTTACATTTACATTACATTTTAGTCATTTAGCAGACGCTCTAATCCAGAGCGACTTACAGTAGTGAATGCATACATTTCATTTCATGCATTTTTTTTTTTTTTGTACTGGCCCCCCGTGGGAATCGAACCCACAACCCTGGCGTTGCACACACCATGCTGGCGTTGCAAACACCATGCTCTACCAACTGAGCCACAGGGAAGACCTATAACATGTAACTCTATATTTGTGTGACAACATAGATAATAGAACATGTAGCTCTATATTTGTGTGACAACATAGACAATATAACATGTAACTCTATATTTGTGTGACAGCATAGACAATATAACATGTAACTCTATATTTGTGTGATAGCACCACATGATGTGGGCTGTTTTAGAACCACTGGTGTGTATTCATTAGTTGGATTCCGTTACAAAACATTTGGTTTACTACAAACTGAAAAATGTTTTGCAACGGAAACAAGTTTCTATTGGACAAATTCAGGTAGGTCCCTCCCCGTTTGGTTCCGATTGGGTTCTAGAGTAAATGGTAAACGGTTTGCATTGCAAAACGTTTGGCAAAGGATGAAACGTTTTGCAACGGAATTTGAATAATGAATACAGCCCAGGTTAATACCCTTTCCACACTACTGATCTGAGTTGAGCCAATTACTGTGCTGGCCTAGTTAAGGATTGACTAAAAGAAAACAGGACAGGCATGATAGCATGAAAATGGTCATCTTGTGTGCCTTCGCTTACGTCTTCCAGTGGTGTGATGGAAGCGCTCTCTGCTCCATAGTACGAGTTCCTGTCCATATGAAGCACCTTCTTCCCCTTCACTGACATAATGCCAGACAGAATGCATTCCTTTGGAAATAAATAGATAGAAGTCAGATAGGTAAGTTAGTTACACAAAACTAGATGTATAAAAAGTGGTATTTTATGTTTTAGACAGATGTTTAAAGAACAATGTAAACAGTATAACAGCTTAACACCACAACTAGCTAAACTGGCTACTGGTAGCTAGCTAGTGTAGCCAACGTTAGCTACATTTTACCAAAGATTTTTTATAACTAAACCAAGATAGACCACAGCCTGTCGTTTCCAATGTGAAAACGTGAGTCATAGTGGGCAGAACAAGGAAGGAGGGGCGAAGCGCCAGGCACGTGTGAGCGAAATCCTATTTGCGCGTTCTAGCATCATTTGCATATTTCCGTTAGGGAACGCCTATTCTGTGAAGGGCGCGTTTGCAATAGCTAATTCCGCCTTTGCATTACTTCTAAACAACAATACTTTTTAAAACGTTCACAAAAGGGTAAAGTCTACAAACCTTGGTCCACTCTGTTCATAGCATATTTTAGTTTTGGCTACGGAAAACTGTATTGAGATCAAATGTTTTGTCGATAAGAATTTGCAGAATGTCGGCCAAAATCCCTCTCCTCCCACTGCCGCCAGTGGGCTTCCTCTCACTACCATATTTGGTAGTGAGTGGAAACGCCAAGCGGATGCTTCACATTTATACATCCTGTGAAATATCTGTCTCATTGTTCTATCTGTGATTTTACTCTAGTTGAAAATAACAGGAAATACTAGTTATTTGTACGTGAGCTGTCACTTGTTGCAGACTGTGAAAAGTAACACCACACACAAATAACACTACTGAAAAACAAAGCAGACACATTTCTGAAAATAACTTAAAATGAATATCTAACAAAAGAGAAAGCAAGCTAATTTAGCACTAGTTAGCCATGACATTTAGCCTACAGATTAGCCTACACACCTAACTGTGACATGTCATGCATGATCACGCTTCGACTATTGGAAGTTCGTACTATTTCTTTGTCCATTTTCTCACCGTTAAGCCGGTACCGAGAACGATAACATCATAATCTTCATCCATAGCGGAGTGTCCTTCTTTACTTTACTCCTACGGTTATTTCTGTCAGTGAAAATGGAATGGCTGTTTGCTAGTTGAAAAGTTTTCCGGCTGCGCAGCGCAGGTAATGATCCCTGCGAACGTACCTTTCTTCAGTGGGTTGGTCCCATGTTTTTGCGCATGTCTAATCGACGGGTTTGTCGGTGGAAACAAGATGGCGGCTCTGACAAGATGTCAAAATTAACCCTCATCGAGCGTTTTGGTTCGCGACCTGCATGTATTTCATGCATCATGAAGACCAGGAAGATGTTCTACAGTAGGGATTGACGAAGCCACGACCGTTACTAAAGTCAGCGTGATGTGCGAGAGCTATGCCCGCTCGCTGCTGCGTGTGTCGGTGGCGCAGATCTGCCAGGCGTTGGGCTGGGATGCAGTGCAGCTCACCGCCTGCGACCTGCTTTCCGATGTTCTGCACAGATATATCCAGCAGTTGGCCAGGGGTTGTCATCGATATTCGGAGCTCTGTAAGTACTGTATTTGTGATATGTCTACTTGGAAGTGAAAGTGATCTGGCTAGGTATTGAGTCACGTTGTTTATTCCCGGCTCTGTGACCAGCGCTCCCTCCAACCGAGGCCTAACGTTAGTGCTAATAATATACATTTTTAGTAAAGATATCCAAGCTGCTAACCAACTATGTTAGTTAACCACATAATGTAATCAATGACCAGACTTAGTTATGTTTGCGAGTATACATTTTCTACGTATTGCGTTTATGTAGCTGTTTAGTTAGCTAAATTGTGTATGTTTTGGCCATGTGTATTTGTGTTTCTCTAAAACCGGTCATGCTGTATCCGACATGGTTAGCTCAGATGTCAACACAGGGGAGTGTTCAACATGGCAGAGAAGGAAAACAGTGTGCTATCTCATTTAGAATGGCTTTTAAGAAAATACTGTCCTATAAATGTTGTAGGTTTGTCAATAATTGCACGTCTTTCTCCTGGAGATGAAATTACAGAAAATCGAACTATTTGCAGAAGACATAACAGCTAATGGTTTAGGATATCTTCCTTTTGGCTCAATCAAACCATGATTTAAGAAAGAGGATGATCTGTAGGACAAAGGAAATACTGTATGCAGACAAGTCCTGGTATGATATGATCCTTGTTGTCCATTCAGTCTCACCCCCTTGGGTTTGACCCTTAGGAAGATGCATGTAAAAGAAGACCTTTCGGGGTGATGTCTCATGCATTCTCCTGTCTGTTCCTAGATGGGAGAACAGACCCAGTGCTGGATGACGTAGGCCAGGCATTTAGGCTGCTGGGGGTGAGTCTATCTGAGCTGGAGGACTATGTCCACAACCTGGAGCCCGTAGGGTTCGCCCAGCAGACGCCCCTCTTCCCCCTCAGCAAGAACAACATGCTGCAGTTCCCTCAGCCTGGAGTGGGGGTCCGGGGGAACGCAGAGGAGAGGAAGGACTACATTCCAGATTATATGCCACCCTTGGTTTCACTACAGGAAGGTAAGGCTGTAGCATAGTGTGTGTTTGTGTTACACAACTTACCTCTATGGAGAACAGCTGTGCACGGATAATGTTGTGAGATGGGGAGTGATGGGGAGAGTATGCTTCTGTATTTGTGTGTTTATGGGGTTTTGTCAAACAGATAATGTTTTTATCTTTGACCTTTAATTCAATGCCAATCCGACCCTGGAAGATTGAGTGATTTGATTTAACTCAGTATTATCTCTCTCTCTCTCAACTGCAGAAGAGGAGGAAGCCCTGGCTGACATGGGCACCTCTGCCGAGGCCATGCAGGTCCCGCTGGACGATACCGACGAGGGTATGGATGATGACGAGGCGGTGAACGATGAGAACCACCCTGTGAAGAGACACCTGGACAGCCCCGACGCCGCCATGGGTATGATGCCCACCTCCAAGAGGCCTCGCATGCACCCTGGCTTCAGCCCCGACTGGAGCATGGAGCCCAGGGAGCCCCTCACCTCCCTCAACCCCCAGCGTGTTCCTCCAGGCATGATGGCCTCCCACTCTCACGAAAGCCTGGGTTCAATGTCTCTGTCCCCTGAGATACCTGGGCCTCCAACGTCGTTCAGACCCCAGCCGGTGACCCCCGGGAGACACTCGGATCATAAGTCACATGGCAGTCAAGGCCGCAAAGGGCCCAAAGGCTCATCCCCCGGCAGGCCACGGACTAAGTCCCCCAAGGGGGTCAACGCTGGTGGGGCTATGTCAGGCAGCCCCATCCGCTCGCCCAAATCTTCCAAGGAAAGGAAAAAGTCCCCTGGCCGGACCAAGAGCCCTAAAAGTCCCAAGAGCCCCAAGATAGGCTCTGGAGCCAAGTCTGGGTCTCACCCCCAGGGCAAGTCGGAGGCTCAGGCCCTTGGCCTACAGAGGCTGCCCCTGTCAGCCCTCAGTGAGAGGATGGGGAAGGAGAATATCCACGTGCAAAGCCTGGAGGACCACGAACTTGCAGGTTTCGTCTCAAGTAAACTCGTCGAACCTGGCACCGACAACGCCGATATTGATGACTCCATCGACACTGTGATTGCCAGGGCATGCGCCGAGCGGGAGCCCGACCCCTTCGCCTTCTCGTCGGGCTGCGAGTCGGAGAACGATGGCTTCTCTCCCCGGAAGCTCACTATCATGGAGCCAGGAGGAATGCCTAAGCTCTCACTGGGAGCCAACAGCATGGCTAAAGACCTGTCCACGCCACTACACCTCAACGCAGGTGGCGGCCCCGGGAACTGGACCATGGACGACTCCATCAACGAGGTCATACGCAAGGTAAACCAGGGGGATCCCTCGGCAGGACAACCCCAGGACGAATCGTACCTCTCCTCAACGTCCGCCTCACCCCCGACGCCAGAGCCCCTCCTCAAGATGTACGAGGAGAAGAACAAGCTTGTCTCCTCGGCTGACATCAAGAAGAAACTGAAGAAGGAGCTCAAGACAAAGAAGAAGGAGAAAGGAGAGAAGCCGAAAGATAAAGAGAGGGATAAGGGGAAGATGAAAGAGAAGAACAAGGATAAGAACAGGGACAAGAGCAAAGATTCTTTCTCTAAAGAGTCCAAGATGCCATGGAAGGACTTTGGAAACAAGGATGAACTCAGGGAACACTTCCAGGGTCAGATGCCAGGGTTTGGCAGTCCGGATGGCTCCATGATCAAGATCAAGTCCCGTGCTGGAGGGGATGGCAGTGGCAAGAAGGAGAAGGACAAACACAAAGACAAGAAGAAGGACAAGGAGAAGAGCAAGAAGGACAAAGACAAGCGGGAGAAGGGCAAGGACAGACAGAAGATATCCTCCCTCACCCCGTTCAGTTTGGGTGACATGCCTGTCCCGTTCAGCCCGTTGACGTGTCTCCGCATCCCCTCGATGTTGCCCCCTCTTCCCCCCATCCTCCAGGACAAGGATGTGAAGAGCAAAGAGAAGGACAAGAAGAAAGACAAGAAGGAGAAGAAGAAGAAGAAGGATAAAGACAAGGAGAGGGAAAAGGAGAGGGAAAAGGAGAGGGAAAAGGAGAGGGAAAAGGAGAGGGAAAAGGAGAAAGAGAGAGAAAAAGATGAGAAGAAGAAAGAGAAGGAAAAAGAGAAGATCAGACTAGAAAAGGTAACTTGTCTTTTCCCAGTATTGGTTTGTAGTGTAGCGTTTTCTAAAATATTAGTGAAGCATCTTACACACACACACACACAATAAAACGTTGCTCCTTCTTCTTTTTCCCACTTTTCCAGGTGAGGGTGGAGACTCCAGTGACTGTCCCGTCTCCTGTCATCCCCAGGCTGACCCTGAGGGTGGGGGCTGGACAGGACAAAATGTAAGTTTCTCAATTCAAATCAATACAACTTTAATAGTCCATTTAAAGTTCATTCAGAAAGTATTAAGACCCCTTGACCTACCCCAAAATACAAGTAAATCTAAGTAATGAATTGATTAAGAATATATATACATATATGTCAGAGCGGCATTGGACAGTACCAGTCAAAAGTTTGGACACACCTAGTCATTCATTCAAGGGTTTTTCTTTATTTTTACTGTTTTCTTCATTGTAGAATAATAGTGAAGACATCAAGACTATGAAATAACACAAATTGAATCATGTAGTAACCAAAAATGTGTTAAACAAATCAAAATATATTTTAGATTCTTCAAAGTAGCCACCCTTTGCCTTGATGACAGCTTTGCACATTCTTGGCATTCTTTCAACCAGCTTCACCTGGAATGCTTTTCCAACAGTCTTGAAGGAGTTCCCACATATGCTGAGCACTACAAAGGGAAACCCAGCCGCGAGCTGCCCAGTGACGCGAGCCTACCAGATGAGCTAAATGCCTGTTATGCTCGCTTCGAGACAAGAAACACTGAAGTATGGATGAGAGCACCAGCTGTTCCGGACGACTGTGTGATCACTCTCTCCGTAGCCAATGTGAGCGAGACCTTTAAGCAGGTCTACATTCACAAAACCGCGGGGCCAGACGGAATACCAGGACGAACACTACTCAAAGCATGCGTGGACCAACTGGCAAGTGTCTTCACTGACATTTTCAACCTCTCCCTGGCTGAGTCTGTAATACCTACATGTTTCAAACAGACCACCATAGTCCCTGTGCCCAAGAAAGCAAAGGTAACCTGCTAAAATGATTACTGCCCCGTAGCAGAGTCTTTTCGTAGCAAACTCTTTTCGACTACTGCCCCGTAGCACTTTTTTATTTTCCCTTTATTTAACTAGGCAAGTCAGTTAAGAACAAATTCTTATTTTCAATGACAGCGTTAACTGCCTTGTTCAGGGGCAGAACAACTGATTTTTTTACCTTGTCAGCTCGGGGATTCGATCTTGCAACCTTTCGGTTACTAGTCCAACGCTCTAACCACTAGGCTACCTGCTGCCCCATTTACGTCGGTAGCCATGAAGTGCTTTGAAAGGCTGGTCATGGCTCACATCAACACCATAATGCCGGAAACCCTAGACCCACGCCAATTAACATACCGCCCCAACTAATCCACAGATGATGCAATCTCAATTGCACTCAACACTGCCCTTTCCCACCTGGACAAAAGGAACACCTACGTGAGAATTCTGTTCATTGACTACAGATCAGCGTTCGACACCATAGTGCACACAAAGCTCATCACTAAGCTAAGGACCCTAGCTGGTAAGGGTAGGCAACTACACATTTGTCACGCTGATCCTCAACACTGGGGCCCCTCAGGGGTGCGTGCTTAGTCCCCTCATGTACTCCCTGTTCACCCACGACTATGTGGCCAAGCACAACTCCAACACCATCATTAAGTTTGCTGACGACACAACAGTGTCGGCCTGATCACCGACAACGATGAGACAGCCTATAGGGAGGAGGTCAGAGACCTGGCAGTGTGGTGCCAGGACAACAACCTCTCCCTCAATGTGAGCAAGACAAAGGAGCTGATCGTGGACTACAGGAAAAGGAGGGCTGAACAGGCCCCCATTAATATCGACTGGGCTGAAGTGGAGCAGGTCGAGAGTTTCAAGTTCCTTGGTGTCCACATCACCAACAAACTATCATGGTCCAAACACACCAAGACAGTCGTGAAAAGGGCACGACAACACCTTTTCCCCCTCAAGAGACTGAAAAGATTTCGCATGGGTTCCCAGATCCTCAAAAAGTTCTACAGCTGCACCATCGAGAGCATCCTGATCGGTTACATCACCGCCTGGTACCGTAAAGCGCAACAGAGGGTAGTGCGTATCGCCCAGTACATCACTAGGGCCAAGCTCTGAAATCCAGGACCAATATAAAAGGCGGTGTCAGAGGAAGGCCCAAAAAATTGTCTAAGACTCCAGTCATCCAAGTCATAGACTGTTCTCTCTGCTACCGCACGGCAAGCGGTACCGGATCGCAAAGTCTAGGAACCAAAAGGCTCCTTAACAGCTTCTACCTCCAAGCCATCAGACTGCTGAACAATTCATTAAATGGCCACCCGGACTATTTCCATTGACCCCCCACCCTTTGTTTGTACACTGCTGCTACTCGCTGTTTATTATCTATGCATAGTCACTTTACAAATTTCCTCGACTAACCTGTACCCCCGCTCATTGACTCGGTACCCCCAGTATATAGCCTCATTATTGTTATGTTATTTTCTTGTTACTTTTTTACTTTTGTTTTTGTAAAAAAACAAACACTTTTAGTTTATTTTGTATATATTTTCTTAGCTTTGTTTCTTAAACTGCATTGTTGGTTAAGAGCTTGTAAGTAAGTATTTCACGGTAAAGTCTACCTACACCTGTTGTATTCGGTGCATGGACTTGTTGGCTGCTTTTCCTTCACTCTGTGGTATAACTTATCCTAAACCATCTCAATTGGGTTGAAGTCAGGTGATTGTGGAGGCCAGGTCATCGCTGCAGAATGCTGTGGTAGCCATGCTGGTTAAGTGTGCCTTGAATTCTAAATACATCACACAGTGTCACCAGCAAGCACCATCACACCTCCTCCATGCTTCACGGTGGCAACCACACATGTGGAGATCATGCGTTCACCTACTCGGCGTCTACAAAGACACGGCGGTTGGAACCAAAAATCTCAAATTTGGACTCATCAGAGCAAAGGACAGATATCCACCGTCTAATGTCCATTGCTCGTGTTTCTTGGCCCAAGCAAGTCTCTTCTTATCGGTGTCCTTTTAATAGTGTTTTCATTGTAGCAATTCGACCATGAAGGCCTGATTCATGCAGTCTCCTCTGAACAGTTGATGTTGAAATGTCTCTTACTTGAACTCTGTGAAGCATTTATTTGGGGTGAAATCTGAAGCTGGTAACTAATGAACTTATCATCTGCGTCAGAGGTAACTCTGGGTCTTCCATTCCTGTGGCGGTCCTCATGAGGGCCAGTTTCATCATAGTGCTTGATGGTTTTTGCGACGGCACTTGAAGAAACTTTCAAAGTTCTTGAAATGTTCCGTATTGACTGACCTTCATGTCTTAAAGTAATGAGGGACTGTCGTTTCTCTTTACTTATTTGAGCTGTTCTTGCCATAATATGGACTTGGTCTTTTACCAAGTAGGGTTATCTTCTGTATACCACCCCTACCTTGTCACAACACAACTGATTGGCTCAAATGCATTTAGAAGCCAAGAAATTCCACAAATTAACTTTTAAGAAGGCACATGTGTTAATTGAAATGCATTCCAGGTGACTACCTCATGAAGCTGATTGAGAGAATGCCAAGTGTGTGCAAAGCTGTCATCAAGGCAAAGGGTGACTACTTTGAAGAATCTCAAATATAAAATGTATTTTGATTTGTTTAACACTTTTGGTTACTACATGATTCCATATGTGTTATTTCATAGTTTTGATGTCTTCACTATTATTTGACAATGTAAAAATAAAGAAAACCCTTGAATGAGTAGGTGTGTCTAAACCATTGACTGGTGTATGTAGGTAAATCTGTTTTATGTGGCGCTATTTCTATGCTTCCCGTACTTAAGTCACATTTTTGTGTCTTTTTGATTTTGTACACCAGCTTCAAACATTTGAAAATACAATATCTTTGGTTGTTGAAAATAGATTTCACAGCGGTTTAGATGGTACAATGATTATCTACACTATACATTGCTTGTTTTGTCACACATTGAAATTAAGCACACTATTAGAATTTTAGTAACAAGGAAATGCTGAGCAATTTCTACATATTGCACCTTTTTAACTTAATTTGGCTGCGGCATTCAGCTGCATCAAACATGTATAGCACACACTGACACAGGAATAATTCTACATAGATGTACAAAACAAGTGCTGTGGCTGGTCCTATGTGGTTCAGGGCCTGATTCATTTTGACCCGCATGAAGTCATTTCTCATTGGCTCTGTTCTGATGTCTCTCTTCTCTCTCTTGCCTTCCCTCTTTTTCTCTCTCTCTTTCTGCCTGTCTCCAGAGTTATCAGCAAGGTGGTCGTGAATTCCGAGCCGCCGCCACCGCCTAAGATGCCAGCTCCCAAGACCCCCGCCACCAAATCTGGACCCGGCAATCGCCTTCAGCTGCCGCCACCTCCTCCAATCCTCCCTCCAATACCCTCGTTGGCACCTCCTGCATCCCATCTTCCCCCTGACAGCCCTCCCCCTGCCATGCTGTCCCCCGCATCCTCCGGCAAAACATGTGTACGCAGCGTGGTCACTGAAACTGTCAAGACATATGTGGTGAGTGCCACCCCACTTTATTACTCATGTATCTCTCCTGACTATTCTGTCTTCCTGAGGGACCCCCTTAATCACTCATATACATCTCATTTATTTATTATTTATTTCACCTTTATTTAACCAGGTAGGCCAGTTGAGAACAAGTTCTCATTTGCAACTGCGACCTGGCCAAGATAAAGCAAAGCAGTGCGACACAAACAACAACACACAGTTACACGTGGAATAAACAAACATACAGTCAATAATACAATAGAAGAAAAAAATATATATATATATATACAGTGAGTGCAAATGTAGTAAGATAAGGGAGGTAAGGCAATAAATAGGCCATAGTGGCGAAATAATTCAAACTTAGCAACTACTGCAGCATACATAGTCTTGAGCATGTTCTCCATTGCTCTGGATAGTAACAGGTAATGGATATACACTGACTATACCAAACATTAGGAACACCTCACTAATATCGAGTTGCTCCCCCTTTTGCCCTCAGAACAGCCTCAATTCACTGGGACATGGACTCTACAAGGTGTTGAAAGCGTTCCACAGGAATGCTGGCCCATGTTGACTCCAATGCTTCCTACAGTTGTGTCAAGTTGGCTGGATGTCCATTGGGTGGTGGACTGTTCTTTATACACACGGGAAACTGTTGAGCAGTGTTGCAGTTCTTGACACCAATTGCCTGGCACTTACTACCATACCCTGCTCAAAGGCACTTAAATCTTTTGTCTTGCCCATTCACCCTCTGAATGGCACACATAGACAATCCATGTCTCAATTGTCTCAAGGCTTAAACATCCTTCTTTAACCTGCCTCCTCCCCTTCATCTACACGGATTGAACTGGATTTAACAAGTGACATCAATAAGGGATGACAACTTTCACCTGAATTCACCTAGGAAAGAGCAGATGTTCTTAATGTTTTGTACACTGTGTACATAAGCATACATAATAAACACGTTTGTTTTATGTGATGCATTATTCTTATTGTACTCCTGAGTGTCTTGTTGCTGACGTTGTTTCCCCTGTAGGTCCGTGATGAGTGGGGAACCCAGCTATTCTACTCCTGAGTGTCTCGTTGCTGACGTTGTTTTCCCTGTAGGTCCGTGATGAGTGGGGAACCCAGATATTCTACTCCTGAGTGTCTCGTTGCTGACGTTGTTTTCCCTGTAGGTCCGTGATGAGTGGGGAACCCAGATATTCTACTCCTGAGTGTCTTGTTGTTTTCCCTGTAGGTCCGTGATGAGTGGGGAACCCAGATATTCTACTCCTGAGTGTCTTGTTGCTGACGTTGTTTTCCCTGCAGGTCCGTGATGAGTGGGGAAACAAGGTCTGGATCTGTCCTGGCTGTAACAAGCCTGACGACGGTAGTCCCATGATTGGGTGTGATGACTGTGATGACTGGTACCACTGGTAAGAGAGAGGTTTGGATTCATTAATCCAGCCATTAATTCATTTATTTGTTAATTGGTTTGTTCATCCATCCATTGATTAATTCATTAATTTGTTTATTCATTAATTCGTTTACTGTAGAACCATAGTGAGGAACATTGACTAGTTATTGCTGTAGAACCATAGTGAGGAACATTGACTAGTTACTGCTGTAGAACCATAGTGAGGAACATTGACTAGTTACTGCTGTAGAACCATAGTGAGGAACATTGACTAGTTACTGCTGTAGAACCATAGTGAGGAACATTGACTAGTTATTACTGTAGAACCATAGTGAGGAACATTGACTAGTTAAGTTACTGCTGTAGAACCATAGTGTGAGGAACATTGACTAGTTATTGCTGTAGAACCATAGTGAGGAACATTGACTAGTTACTGCTGTAGAACCAGAGTGAGGAACATTGACTAGTTACTGCTGTAGAACCATAGTGAGGAACATTGACTAGTTATTACTGTAGAACCATAGTGAGGAACATTGACTAGTTAATTTACTGCTGTAGAACCATAGTGAGGAACATTGACTAGTTATTGCTGTAGAACCATAGTGAGGAACATTGACTAGTTACTGCTGTAGAACCATAGTGAGGAACATTGACTAGTTATTGCTGTAGAACCATAGTGAGGAACATTGACTAGTTACTGCTGTAGAACCATAGTGAGGAATATTGACTAGTTAATTTACTGCTGTAGAACCATAGTGAGGAACATTGACTAGTTATTGCTGTAGAACCATAGTGAGGAACATTGACTAGTTACTGCTGTAGAACCATAGTGAGGAACATTGACTAGTTATTGCTGTAGAACCATAGTGAGGAACATTGACTAGTTAATTTACTGCTGTAGAACCATAGTGAGGAACATTGACTAGTTATTGCTGTAGAACCATAGTGAGGAACATTGACTAGTTACTGCTGTAGAACCATAGTGAGGAACATTGACTAGTTATTGCTGTAGAACCATAGTGAGGAACATTGACTAGTTATTACTGTAGAACCATAGTGAGGAACATTGACTAGTTAAGTTACTGCTGTAGAACCATAGTGTGAGGAACATTGACTAGTTATTGCTGTAGAACCATAGTGAGGAACATTGACTAGTTACTGCTGTAGAACCAGAGTGAGGAACATTGACTAGTTAAGTTACTGCTGTAGAACCATTGTGTGAGGAACATTGACTAGTTACTGCTGTAGAACCATAGTGAGGAACATTGACTAGTTATTGCTGTAGAACCAGAGTGAGGAACATTGACTAGTTACTGCTGTAGAACCATAGTGAGGAACATTGACTAGTTATTACTGTAGAACCATAGTGAGGAACATTGACTAGTTAATTTACTGCTGTAGAACCATAGTGAGGAACATTGACTAGTTATTGCTGTAGAACCATAGTGAGGAACATTGACTAGTTACTGCTGTAGAACCATAGTGAGGAACATTGACTAGTTATTGCTGTAGAACCATAGTGAGGAACATTGACTAGTTACTGCTGTAGAACCATAGTGAGGAACATTGACTAGTTATTGCTGTAGAACCATAGTGTGGAACATTGACTAGTTACTGCTGTAGAACCATAGTGAGGAACATTGACTAGTTAATTTACTGCTGTAGAACCATAGTGAGAAACATTGACTAGTTATTGCTGTAGAACCATAGTGAGGAACATTGACTAGTTACTGCTGTAGAACCATAGTGAGGAACATTGACTAGTTATTGCTGTAGAACCATAGTGAGGAACATTGACTAGTTACTGCTGTAGAACCATAGTGAGGAACATTGACTAGTTATTGCTGTAGAACCATAGTGAGGAACATTGACTAGTTACTGCTGTAGAACCATAGTGAGGAACATTGACTAGTTACTGCTGTAGAACCATAGTGAGGAACATTGACTAGTTACTGCTGTAGAACCATAGTGAGGAACATTGACTAGTTAAGTTACTGCTGTAGAACCATAGTGTGAGGAACATTGACTAGTTAAGTTACTGCTGTAGAACCATAGTGTGAGGAACATTGACTAGTTACTGCTGTAGAACCATAGTGAGGAACATTGACTAGTTACTGCTGTAGAACCATAGTGAGGAACATTGACTAGTTACTGCTGTAGAACCAGAGTGAGGAACATTGACTAGTTAAGTTACTGCTGTAGAACCATAGTGAGGAACATTGACTAGTTACTGCTGTAGAACCATAGTGTGAGGAACATTGACTAGTTACTGCTGTAGAACCATAGTGAGGAACATTGACTAGTTATTGCTGTAGAACTAGAGTGAGGAACATTGACTAGTTACTGCTGTAGAACCATAGTGAGGAACATTGACTAGTTAAGTTACTGCTGTAGAACCATAGTGTGAGGAACATTGACTAGTTATTGCTGTAGAACCATAGTGAGGAACATTGACTAGTTATTGCTGTAGAACCATAGTGAGGAACATTGACTAGTTACTGCTGTAGAACCATAGTGAGGAACATTGACTAGTTAAGTTACTGCTGTAGAACCATAGTGAGGAACATTGACTAGTTACTGCTGTAGAACCATAGTGTGAGGAACATTGACTAGTTACTGCTGTAGAACCATAGTGAGGAACATTGACTAGTTATTGCTGTAGAACTAGAGTGAGGAACATTGACTAGTTACTGCTGTAGAACCATAGTGAGGAACATTGACTAGTTACTGCTGTAGAACCATAGTGAGGAACATTGACTAGTTAAGTTACTGCTGTAGAACCATAGTGTGAGGAACATTGACTAGTTATTGCTGTAGAACCATAGTGAGGAACATTGACTAGTTATTGCTGTAGAACCATAGTGAGGAACATTGACTAGTTACTGCTGTAGAACCATAGTGAGGAACATTGACTAGTTAAGTTACTGCTGTAGAACCATAGTGAGGAACATTGACTAGTTACTGCTGTAGAACCATAGTGAGGAACATTGACTAGTTAAGTTACTGCTGTAGAACCATAGTGTGAGGAACATTGACTAGTTACTGCTGTAGAACCATAGTGAGGAACATTGACTAGTTATTGCTGTAGAACCAGAGTGAGGAACATTGACTAGTTACTGCTGTAGAACCATAGTGAGGAACATTGACTAGTTACTGCTGTAGAACCATAGTGAGGAACATTGACTAGTTACTGCTGTAGAACCATAGTGAGGAACATTGACTAGTTAAGTTACTGCTGTAGAACCATAGTGTGAGGAACATTGACTAGTTAAGTTACTGCTGTAGAACCATAGTGTGAGGAACATTGACTAGTTATTGCTGTAGAACCATAGTGAGGAACATTGACTAGTTACTGCTGTAGAACCATAGTGAGGAACATTGACTAGTTATTGCTGTAGAACCATAGTGAGGAACATTGACTAGTTACTGCTGTAGAACCATAGTGAGGAACATTGACTAGTTATTGCTGTAGAACCATAGTGAGGAACATTGACTAGTTACTGCTGTAGAACCATAGTGAGGAACATTGACTAGTTATTGCTGTAGAACCATAGTGAGGAACATTGACTAGTTACTGCTGTAGAACCATAGTGAGGAACATTGACTAGTTAATTTACTGCTGTAGAACCATAGTGAGGAACATTGACTAGTTATTGCTGTAGAACCATAGTGAGGAACATTGACTAGTTACTGCTGTAGAACCATAGTGAGGAACATTGACTAGTTATTGCTGTAGAACCATAGTGAGGAACATTGACTAGTTACTGCTGTAGAACCATAGTGAGGAACATTGACTAGTTATTGCTGTAGAACCATAGTGAGGAACATTGACTAGTTACTGCTGTAGAACCATAGTGAGGAACATTGACTAGTTACTGCTGTAGAACCATAGTGAGGAACATTGACTAGTTACTGCTGTAGAACCATAGTGAGGAACATTGACTAGTTAAGTTACTGCTGTAGAACCATAGTGTGAGGAACATTGACTAGTTAAGTTACTGCTGTAGAACCATAGTGAGGAACATTGACTAGTTACTGCTGTAGAACCATAGTGAGGAACATTGACTAGTTAAGTTACTGCTGTAGAACCATAGTGTGAGGAACATTGACTAGTTAAGTTACTGCTGTAGAACCATAGTGTGAGGAACATTGACTAGTTATTGCTGTAGAACCATAGTGAGGAACATTGACTAGTTACTGCTGTAGAACCATAGTGAGGAACATTGACTAGTTATTGCTGTAGAACCATAGTGAGGAACATTGACTAGTTACTGCTGTAGAACCATAGTGAGGAACATTGACTAGTTATTGCTGTAGAACCATAGTGAGGAACATTGACTAGTTACTGCTGTAGAACCATAGTGAGGAACATTGACTAGTTATTGCTGTAGAACCATAGTGAGGAACATTGACTAGTTACTGCTGTAGAACCATAGTGAGGAACATTGACTAGTTAATTTACTGCTGTAGAACCATAGTGAGGAACATTGACTAGTTATTGCTGTAGAACCATAGTGAGGAACATTGACTAGTTACTGCTGTAGAACCATAGTGAGGAACATTGACTAGTTATTGCTGTAGAACCATAGTGAGGAACATTGACTAGTTACTGCTGTAGAACCATAGTGAGGAACATTGACTAGTTATTGCTGTAGAACCATAGTGAGGAACATTGACTAGTTACTGCTGTAGAACCATAGTGAGGAACATTGACTAGTTACTGCTGTAGAACCATAGTGAGGAACATTGACTAGTTACTGCTGTAGAACCATAGTGAGGAACATTGACTAGTTAAGTTACTGCTGTAGAACCATAGTGTGAGGAACATTGACTAGTTAAGTTACTGCTGTAGAACCATAGTGTGAGGAACATTGACTAGTTACTGCTGTAGAACCATAGTGAGGAACATTGACTAGTTACTGCTGTAGAACCATAGTGAGGAACATTGACTAGTTACTGCTGTAGAACCAGAGTGAGGAACATTGACTAGTTAAGTTACTGCTGTAGAACCATAGTGAGGAACATTGACTAGTTACTGCTGTAGAACCATAGTGTGAGGAACATTGACTAGTTACTGCTGTAGAACCATAGTGAGGAACATTGACTAGTTATTGCTGTAGAACTAGAGTGAGGAACATTGACTAGTTACTGCTGTAGAACCATAGTGAGGAACATTGACTAGTTACTGCTGTAGAACCATAGTGAGGAACATTGACTAGTTAAGTTACTGCTGTAGAACCATAGTGTGAGGAACATTGACTAGTTATTGCTGTAGAACCATAGTGAGGAACATTGACTAGTTATTGCTGTAGAACCATAGTGAGGAACATTGACTAGTTACTGCTGTAGAACCATAGTGAGGAACATTGACTAGTTAAGTTACTGCTGTAGAACCATAGTGAGGAACATTGACTAGTTACTGCTGTAGAACCATAGTGAGGAACATTGACTAGTTAAGTTACTGCTGTAGAACCATAGTGTGAGGAACATTGACTAGTTACTGCTGTAGAACCATAGTGAGGAACATTGACTAGTTATTGCTGTAGAACCAGAGTGAGGAACATTGACTAGTTACTGCTGTAGAACCATAGTGAGGAACATTGACTAGTTACTGCTGTAGAACCATAGTGAGGAACATTGACTAGTTACTGCTGTAGAACCATAGTGAGGAACATTGACTAGTTAAGTTACTGCTGTAGAACCATAGTGTGAGGAACATTGACTAGTTAAGTTACTGCTGTAGAACCATAGTGTGAGGAACATTGACTAGTTATTGCTGTAGAACCATAGTGAGGAACATTGACTAGTTACTGCTGTAGAACCATAGTGAGGAACATTGACTAGTTATTGCTGTAGAACCATAGTGAGGAACATTGACTAGTTACTGCTGTAGAACCATAGTGAGGAACATTGACTAGTTATTGCTGTAGAACCATAGTGAGGAACATTGACTAGTTACTGCTGTAGAACCATAGTGAGGAACATTGACTAGTTATTGCTGTAGAACCATAGTGAGGAACATTGACTAGTTACTGCTGTAGAACCATAGTGAGGAACATTGACTAGTTAATTTACTGCTGTAGAACCATAGTGAGGAACATTGACTAGTTACTGCTGTAGAACCATAGTGAGGAACATTGACTAGTTACTGCTGTAGAACCATAGTGAGGAACATTGACTAGTTAAGTTACTGCTGTAGAACCATAGTGTGAGGAACATTGACTAGTTATTGCTGTAGAACCATAGTGAGGAACATTGACTAGTTATTGCTGTAGAACCATAGTGAGGAACATTGACTAGTTACTGCTGTAGAACCATAGTGAGGAACATTGACTAGTTAAGTTACTGCTGTAGAACCATAGTGAGGAACATTGACTAGTTACTGCTGTAGAACCAGAGTGAGGAACATTGACTAGTTAAGTTACTGCTGTAGAACCATAGTGTGAGGAACATTGACTAGTTAAGTTACTGCTGTAGAACCATAGTGTGAGGAACATTGACTAGTTATTGCTGTAGAACCATAGTGAGGAACATTGACTAGTTATTGCTGTAGAACCATAGTGAGGAACATTGACTAGTTACTGCTGTAGAACCAGAGTGAGGAACATTGACTAGTTAAGTTACTGCTGTAGAACCATAGTGAGGAACATTGACTAGTTACTGCTGTAGAACCATAGTGTGAGGAACATTGACTAGTTACTGCTGTAGAACCATAGTGAGGAACATTGACTAGTTATTGCTGTAGAACTAGAGTGAGGAACATTGACTAGTTACTGCTGTAGAACCATAGTGAGGAACATTGACTAGTTACTGCTGTAGAACCATAGTGAGGAACATTGACTAGTTAAGTTACTGCTGTAGAACCATAGTGTGAGGAACATTGACTAGTTATTGCTGTAGAACCATAGTGAGGAACATTGACTAGTTATTGCTGTAGAACCATAGTGAGGAACATTGACTAGTTACTGCTGTAGAACCATAGTGAGGAACATTGACTAGTTAAGTTACTGCTGTAGAACCATAGTGAGGAACATTGACTAGTTACTGCTGTAGAACCATAGTGAGGAACATTGACTAGTTAAGTTACTGCTGTAGAACCATAGTGTGAGGAACATTGACTAGTTAAGTTACTGCTGTAGAACCATAGTGTGAGGAACATTGACTAGTTATTGCTGTAGAACCATAGTGAGGAACATTGACTAGTTACTGCTGTAGAACCAGAGTGAGGAACATTGACTAGTTAAGTTACTGCTGTAGAACCATAGTGTGAGGAACATTGACTAGTTACTGCTGTAGAACCATAGTGAGGAACATTGACTAGTTATTGCTGTAGAACCAGAGTGAGGAACATTGACTAGTTACTGCTGTAGAACCATAGTGAGGAACATTGACTAGTTACTGCTGTAGAACCATAGTGAGGAACATTGACTAGTTACTGCTGTAGAACCATAGTGAGGAACATTGACTAGTTAAGTTACTGCTGTAGAACCATAGTGTGAGGAACATTGACTAGTTAAGTTACTGCTGTAGAACCATAGTGTGAGGAACATTGACTAGTTATTGCTGTAGAACCATAGTGAGGAACATTGACTAGTTACTGCTGTAGAACCAGAGTGAGGAACATTGACTAGTTAAGTTACTGCTGTAGAACCATAGTGTGAGGAACATTGACTAGTTACTGCTGTAGAACCATAGTGAGGAACATTGACTAGTTACTGCTGTAGAACCATAGTGAGGAACATTGACTAGTTACTGCTGTAGAACCAGAGTGAGGAACATTGACTAGTTAAGTTACTGCTGTAGAACCATAGTGTGAGGAACATTGACTAGTTACTGCTGTAGAACCATAGTGAGGAACATTGACTAGTTACTGCTGTAGAACCATAGTGAGGAACATTGACTAGTTAAGTTACTGCTGTAGAACCATAGTGTGAGGAACATTGACTAGTTAAGTTACTGCTGTAGAACCATAGTGTGAGGAACATTGACTAGTTATTGCTGTAGAACCATAGTGAGGAACATTGACTAGTTACTGCTGTAGAACCAGAGTGAGGAACATTGACTAGTTAAGTTACTGCTGTAGAACCATAGTGTGAGGAACATTGACTAGTTACTGCTGTAGAACCATAGTGAGGAACATTGACTAGTTATTGCTGTAGAACCAGAGTGAGGAACATTGACTAGTTACTGCTGTAGAACCATAGTGAGGAACATTGACTAGTTACTGCTGTAGAACCATAGTGAGGAACATTGACTAGTTACTGCTGTAGAACCATAGTGAGGAACATTGACTAGTTAAGTTACTGCTGTAGAACCATAGTGTGAGGAACATTGACTAGTTAAGTTACTGCTGTAGAACCATAGTGTGAGGAACATTGACTAGTTATTGCTGTAGAACCATAGTGAGGAACATTGACTAGTTACTGCTGTAGAACCAGAGTGAGGAACATTGACTAGTTAAGTTACTGCTGTAGAACCATAGTGTGAGGAACATTGACTAGTTACTGCTGTAGAACCATAGTGAGGAACATTGACTAGTTACTGCTGTAGAACCATAGTGAGGAACATTGACTAGTTACTGCTGTAGAACCAGAGTGAGGAACATTGACTAGTTAAGTTACTGCTGTAGAACCATAGTGTGAGGAACATTGACTAGTTACTGCTGTAGAACCATAGTGTGAGGAACATTGACTAGTTACTGCTGTAGAACCATAGTGAGGAACATTGACTAGTTATTGCTGTAGAACTAGAGTGAGGAACATTGACTAGTTACTGCTGTAGAACCATAGTGAGGAACATTGACTAGTTACTGCTGTAGAACCATAGTGAGGAACATTGACTAGTTAAGTTACTGCTGTAGAACCATAGTGTGAGGAACATTGACTAGTTATTGCTGTAGAACCATAGTGAGGAACATTGACTAGTTATTGCTGTAGAACCATAGTGAGGAACATTGACTAGTTACTGCTGTAGAACCATAGTGAGGAACATTGACTAGTTAAGTTACTGCTGTAGAACCATAGTGAGGAACATTGACTAGTTACTGCTGTAGAACCATAGTGAGGAACATTGACTAGTTAAGTTACTGCTGTAGAACCATAGTGTGAGGAACATTGACTAGTTAAGTTACTGCTGTAGAACCATAGTGTGAGGAACATTGACTAGTTATTGCTGTAGAACCATAGTGAGGAACATTGACTAGTTACTGCTGTAGAACCAGAGTGAGGAACATTGACTAGTTAAGTTACTGCTGTAGAACCATAGTGTGAGGAACATTGACTAGTTACTGCTGTAGAACCATAGTGAGGAACATTGACTAGTTATTGCTGTAGAACCAGAGTGAGGAACATTGACTAGTTACTGCTGTAGAACCATAGTGAGGAACATTGACTAGTTACTGCTGTAGAACCATAGTGAGGAACATTGACTAGTTATTGCTGTAGAACCATAGTGAGGAACATTGACTAGTTATTGCTGGAGAACCATAGTGTGAGGAACATTGACTAGTTATTACTGTAGAACCATAGTGAGGAACATTGACTAGTTACTGCTGTAGAACCATAGTGAGGAACATTGACTAGTTACTGCTGTAGAACCATAGTGAGGAACATTGACTAGTTAAGTTACTGCTGTAGAACCATAGTGTGAGGAACATTGACTAGTTATTGCTGGAGAACCATAGTGTGAGGAACATTGACTAGTTATTACTGTAGAACCATAGTGAGGAACATTGACTAGTTACTGCTGTAGAACCATAGTGAGGAACATTGACTAGTTACTGCTGTAGAACCATAGTGAGGAACATTGACTAGTTATTGCTGTAGAACCATAGTGAGGAACATTGACTAGTTATTGCTGTAGAACCATAGTGAGGAACATTGACTAGTTATTGCTGTAGAACCATAGTGTGAGGAACATTGACTAGTTATTGCTGTAGAACCATAGTGAGGAACATTGACTAGTTACTGCTGTAGAACCAGAGTGAGGAACATTGACTAGTTATTGCTGTAGAACCATACTGAGGAACATTGACTAGTTACTGCTGTAGAACCATAGTGAGGAACATTGACTAGTTATTGCTGTAGAACCATAGTGAGGAACATTGACTAGTTACTGCTGTAGAACCATAGTGAGGAACATTGACTAGTTATTGCTGTAGAACCAGAGTGAGGAACATTGACTAGTTACTGCTGTAGAACTATAGTGAGGAACATTGACTAGTTACTGCTGTAGAACCATAGTGAGGAACATTGACTAGTTATTGCTGTAGAACCATAGTGAGGAACATTGACTAGTTGGAACCTAAAGAATACAACTCATGCTTCGCTGTGGAAAGCTGATCTAATCTTACTATGTATCTCGTTTTGATCATTCCATCTTCCCTCCATTTTATCACTCACTGATTCTGTGTTTCTCCCCCCAGGCCTTGTGTCGGGATGGTCTCGGCTCCTCCCGAGGACCAACAGTGGTTCTGTGTGAAGTGTGCCGGCAAGAAAAAGGACAAAAAACACAAGAAGAGGAAACACAAAGTGCTTTGAGAGAGACTATGCAAAACAAAGCTCACTTTGGATTTAGGACTGTTCATTTGCTGGACTGACTGCTTCTTCAAGCCATCCTCTTGGAACACTCCTGGCACTGCTGTAAAGAAAGAAAGAAAGAAAGAGAGAGAGAGAGAGAGAGAGAGAGAGAGAGAGAAAGAAAGATTGAAAGGAAGGTGGAGAAACATGACAGATGAGACATTCACACCTCCTGATGACTTTAGTGAATGACATGATGAGCTAATGATATGATGGCGCCCGTGTATGACTGTAGGAAACAAAGAAATACAGACTCTTTAACCAGCACATGTCCAACCGCCGTTCTGTGTGTTCCATGGTTACTACGCTTCCTTCCCCTCCCTTCTGTAAAGTGTTTTGGGGAGGGGGGGGTGCTTTTAAGCCTGCGTCCTGGTTCTCTACCCTTCTCTCTGTGTGCACTAGCACTCCACATCATGGATATCTACCCAAGTGTGCACTTGCACAGTCCCTTTCATGGATTGAACAATCTCCTGGAGTGCGCACTTGCAAGTGCACACTTGGGTAGATAATCGGGACGCAGCCTCTGTTGACGTGAGAGCCCAGCGTTCAGGAAGGAATGTTCAGGTGCTCCGATGTCGTCACGGAGATCGTGCTTTTCAATCATCATGGCTTCAAACAGATCATTGTTGAGTTCAGTGTTGTCAAAGAGAACAGGGTATAGAGAGAAGTCTACATCCATCCATTTCCATATTGTTCTTGTTGTTTCCTTAGTATTGTCATAGCCTGGTCCCAGATCTGTGTGCTCTCTTGCCAATTCCCATGGCTATTGTCTTGAGTTGGAGACAAGCTAGTGAAGCTAAACCTTTTAATGTGGCTCTATACTCCAGCATTTTGGATTTGAGATCAAATATTTTATATGCGGTGACTACAGAATGTCCTATTTTATTTGAGGGTATTTTCATACATATGTTATACCGTTTAGAAATTAATGCACTTTATGTATCTAGTCTGCCTATTTGAATTTCGACAAATTCACTTATAGTGTATTACATTTAGTCAAAAGTTGACTATTTGTTCCCATATTTCTAGCACACAATGACTACATAAAGCTTGTGACGCTACAAGCGAGTTGGATGCATTTGCAGTTTGTTTTGGCTGTGTTTCTGATTATGTTGTGTCCAATAGAAATCTATGGTAAATAACGTATTGTGTCAATTTGGAGTCACTTTTATTGTAAATAAGAATAGAATATTTTACATTAATGTGGATGCTACCATGATTACGGATAATGAATCGTGAATAATGATGAGTGAGAAAGTTATATTCACAAAGATCATGCCCCCAAAACATGCTAACCTCTAACCATTAACAAAAACAGGTTAGCATTTTTTATAAGGTGTTATGATATTTATGCCTCTAACTTTCTCACTCATCATTATTCACGATTCATTCAGGACTATCTGTAATCATGGTAGCATCCACATGAATGTAGTTGTGTTCAGAAAACATTCTATTCTTATTTACAATAAAAGAGACTCCAAAATTACACAACGTTGTTTACCATTCATTTAATTTCTATTGGACACAACATAACACAAACAAAACAAACTGCAAATGCATCCAACAAGTTTGTAGAGTCAGAAGGTTGATGTAGTCATTGTGTGCTAGGAATATGGGACCAAATACTAAACTTTTGACTAAATGTAACACACTATAAGTTAATTTGTCCAAATACTGTACTTGTAATGACAACTTCAAATGGGGGGGACTAAATGCATAAAGTGCTTAGATTTCTAAAGAGTAAAACAGATTTATGAAAATACCCTCAAATAAAAAGTGACATTCTCTACTGTCGCCTCAAACATTTGATCAAATCCAAAATGCTGGAGTATAGAGCCAAATGTAAAAGTTTTAGCTTCCCTGTCCAAATAAATACGTAGGGGATTGTATATAGAGGTGACTGCCTTTGTGTGTAAATACCAACTTCCAACCAAGCCACATGCATTTTGTTCTTAGGACTTTTATTCTAATTTGTTAAATCCATTTCCAGATTATTGGTTTTTAACTTGAATGATTTTCTGTAATTTATGTATATATATTTTTTTTAAATGAAAGTTTCGTATTTTTATTTTTCATATAGATTGGGAGACAATCAGTTATACAGTAGCTGTGCTCATTGTAAAGGTATCTAATTTTGCGGATATTTCATATATTAAAGCCTAACAGGCTGTTAACTACACAGAAATGTCATTGCCATCCTAAAAAATGGAAAGAGTAGTTGGTCGTCATCTGTACCCAAGTTCTCTGTAGGCCTCTGTCCTCGTCATGATTTCAGGTTGATATCCCACTTCTGTCTTCCATCGTACATTTTCTTTTACATTGATTGTTCTGTGTGCAATCCTCACCCTTTTACCCTAAAATACTTTTTTTTTATTCGTTTATTTTGTTTCGATGCATTTAATTCATGAAATACAGTGGAAATATTTTAACAAAACCGAAGTTGAATTTGTTAAATGAATCTGAAATGTTTGGATAAAGAAGCAGTGTGTCATTTTTGCTGTCATTTGGATTTGAATTGTCTGAGGAGTATGGAGTCATACAGCCCAAAATAAGTAGTTTCCTCTCCCTTGTCCACAGTCCCCTTCCATAAGGAGTTGGCAAGAGATTAAACAGACTGACACACAGAAGTATTGTGTATAATATTCAAGAAACGGCTCATGTAGAGCAGAGCGTTTACGTAGAGCCTAAAGCCTAGTGTAAACTTTCCAGTAACACTTTACTTAAAGTTGACAGGTAAAATGCTTTATTATTTGCTAAAGACATCTATGATCCTTCATGTCTTTATAAGACTTAAAAATCCTAGTGTAGGTAGAATGTTTAACAAGTAATGTCTTCCTGGTGTGGTAATACACAGTATTAAGGTCTGTCAGGCACTATGCAGCACAGTTACATGTTCCATTACACAGAAATTCTTCAAATTCAGCATTTCTCCATATGACCACATGGTGTCATTCTTAATGCAGGTACTGGCAGGTTTCTTTACATGCCGCGACATTGAGAGTGGAGCTCTTATCCAATGTTGGATTCTGGGGCGTGAAGAAGTGGAATTAATTTTGTGCACAGAATGCTGTAGAAACCATTTGTGGATCGTCTCTGAGGAATAGTTTGACCCCGAGCTGACAAGGTAAAAATGTGTCGTTCTACCCACTGTTCCCCGGGCGCCGTGGATGTGTCGTTCTACCCACTGTTCCCCGGGCGCCGTGGATGTGTCGTTCTACCCACTGTTCCCCGGGCGCCGTGGATGTGTCGTTCTACCCACTGTTCCCCGGGCGCCGTGGATGTGTCGTTCTACCCACTGTTCCCCGGGCGCCGTGGATGTGTCGTTCTACCCACTGTTCCCCGGGCGCCGTGGATGTGTCGTTCTACCCACTGTTCCCCGGGCGCCGTGGATGTGTCGTTCTACCCACTGTTCCCCGGGCGCCGTGGATGTGTCGTTCTACCCACTGTTCCCCGGGCGCCGTGGATGTGTCGTTCTACCCACTGTTCCCCGGGCGCCGTGGATGTGTCGTTCTACCCACTGTTCCCCGGGCGCCGTGGATGTGTCGTTCTACCCACTGTTCCCCGGGGGCTACCCCCGGGCGCCGTGGATGTGTCGTTCTACCCACTGTTCCCCGGGCGCCGTGGATGTGTCGTTCTACCCACTGTTCCCCGGGCGCCGTGGATGTGTCGTTCTACCCACTGTTCCCCGGGCGCCGTGGATGTGTCGTTCTACCCACTGTTCCCCGGGCGCCGTGGATGTGTCGTTCTACCCACTGTTCCCCGGGCGCCGTGGATGTGTCGTTCTACCCACTGTTCCCCGGGCGCCGTGGATGTGTCGTTCTACCCACTGTTCCCCGGGCGCCGTGGATGTGTCGTTCTACCCACTGTTCCCCGGGCGCCGTGGATGTGTCGTTCTACCCACTGTTCCCCGGGCGCCGTGGATGTGTCGTTCTACCCACTGTTCCCCGGGCGCCGTGGATGTGTCGTTCTACCCACTGTTCCCCGGGCGCCGTGGATGGTCGTTACCCACTGTTCCCGGGCGCCGTGGTGTGTCGTTCTACCCACTGTTCCCCGGGCGCCGTGGATGTGTCGTTCTACCCACTGTTCCCCGGGGCGCCGTGGGATGTGTCGTTCTACCCACTGTTCCCCGGGCGCCGTGGATGTGTCGTTCTACCCACTGTTCCCCGGGCGCCGTGGATGTGTCGTTCTACCCACTGTTCCCCGGGCGCCGTGGATGTCGATTTAAGGCAGCCCCCCTGCACCTCTCTGATTCAGAGGGGTTGGGTTAAATGTGGAAGACACATTTCAGTTGAATACATTGTTGTACAACTGACTAGGTATCACCCTTTCACTTTCTGCAATTTGAACTGTAATGAAAGTCCAGTAGCTTTTATAGTGTCTGTCTTCTAGCCCACATGATGCAACAAACCACAGGTGCCATGGGATTACAATAGACGAGTAAATTTATTTTCTGATTGGACCATAATGAGGCCTATATCATGCAGGGGACTATTTTATTGCTACCCATCTGTCTGTAGGTAAAAATGGCATGTGCTCTTGGCAATGTTTGATTTTAAAAAAGAAAAGAAAAAAATATATATATATATATATATTTTTGTGCTATCTTGCCAAATCCTATGGTCCTTCACTTCAGAGGTCAAATAACTAGACACGGCAACCCAGTGAATAGGAATGGGGTTCTTGTTTTGCCGTCTTTAATAGGATGAATAGGATGCATGTTAATGTTACATTTCGCTCTCCAGATCTCTCATCCTTTTATGTACAGTATATAACAGTACCTGTGCCAATAATAGGAATAGCAACACCATGCAAGCAGCGAAATCATCACCATAGTAACAGGCAGTATTTTTTTATCTCATTTCTCTCCACGAGTTAGGAGGCAATTGGTTTGTAAGTTGCATCGTGATGACTTTTAAAACCAGAATCTGTAATCTGTACTCCAATGTGTCTATAATATATTATTAATTGAAACAACCATTGAATAGCTGTAACCATTGCAGATTGCACCTTTAAGGAGATACCTACACTATTCCTTTCTTCTGTCTGTCTCTCTGCCTGTCTCTCTGTCTGTCTGTGTCTCTCTCTGCCTGTCCATCTCTCTGCCTGGCTGCCTGTCTGTCTGTCTGTCTGTCTGTCTGTCTGTCTGTCTGTCTGTCTGCCTGCCTGTCTGTCTGTCTGTCTGTCTGTCTGTCTCTCTGTCTGTTTGCCTGTCTGTCTGTCTGTCTGTCTGTCTGTTTGCCTGTCTGTCTGTCTCTCTGTCTCTCTGTCAGTTTGTATGCCTGTTTGCCTGTCTGTCTGTCTGTTTGCCTGTCTGTCTGTCTGTCTGTTTGCCTGTTTGTCTGTCTCTCTGTCTGTCTGTCTGTTTGCCTGTTTGTCTGTCTCCCTGCCTGTCTGTCTGTTTGCCTGTCTGTCTGTCTCTCTCTGTCAGTCTGTATGCCTGTTTGCCTGCCTGTCTGTCTGTCTGCCTGTCTGTCTGTCTGTCTGTCTGTCTGTTTGCCTGTTTGTCTGTCTCTCTGTCTGTCTGTCTGTTTGCCTGTTTGTCTGTCTCCCTGCCTGTCTGTCTGTTTGCCTGTCTGTCTGTCTCTCTCTGTCAGTCTGTATGCCTGTTTGCCTGCCTGTCTGTCTGCCTGTCTGTCTGTCTGTCTGTCTCTCTGCCTGTCTGTATGCCTGCCTGTCTGTACGCCTGCCTCTCTGTCTCTCTGTCAGTCTGTATGCCTGTCTCTGTCTGTCTGTCAGTCTGTATGCCTGTCTGTCTGTCTGCCTGTCTGTCTGTCTGTTTGCCTGTCTGTCTGTCTCTCTGTCTCTGTCAGTCTGTATGCCTGTTTGCCTGTCTGTCTGTCTTACTGTCTGTCTGTCTGTCTGTCTGTCTGTTTGCCTGTCTGTCTGTTTGCCTGTCTGTCTGTCTCTCTGTCTCTCTGTCAGTCTATATGCCTGTTTGTCTGTCTGCCTGTCTGTCTGTCTCTCTGTCTGTCTGTCTCTCTGCCTGTCTGTCTGTCTGTCTGTCTGTCTGTCTGTCTGTCTGTCTGTCTGTCTGTCTGTCTGCCTGCCTGCCTGCCTGTCTGTCACAACCTGGTACATCTCATGCTGGGGGTTTCATTTTGGTCTATTTTAGGCTGCTTGAGTCAGATGATGTGGGCTCCAAATCTTGTTGAAATCTTCACAGTAAATTGAAATATTTGGCCAGGCAGAAAGCAGAACTGATGCACTATACTGTCATGCTTGGGCTGTGTTGTGTTGTATGGGGGGTGGCTGGGTGGGTGGATAGTGTAGGTGAGTGCTAAAAATGTAATGGTGTATAGAGAGTGTTATGAGATAAAGAGTGAAAGTGTGTGTGTGTGTGCCACAGCTGGCCCTCGATGGGAAGGAGACAGTCTTCTGATGTGAAGAAGTCACAGAGGAAGTGAAACAGGATCTTGGAAAAAGAGAAGTGAAAAGTGTTCTCTTGCAAGATAAGCTCATTTACCAACTGTGCTTTGTACAGATAACTAAAACGTGTTTTCATGGCAGATCTCTGCCAGCTTCATCAGGTTATACAACATCATGCATTCATTGAACAATTCATAGATCATTGAATGTGTAAACATTTCCCTCAAATGCCTTTCTTTATAGAAAGTGTGGAATGCTCAGATGTGCTTATAAAAAGCCAGGAAGCATTATACAGTATGTGCAGGGTTTAAGTCAAGTCACTGTTACAGAAAGTGTAAACAGAGGGAGAGAGAGAGAGAGACCGAAAGAGAGAGAGAAAGTGGTGTAAACATTTTGTAAACAAGTTTGGCATTTGAAATTGAACTGGACTTGTACAAGCTCTTCCCTGCTAATGTAAGAATAATATCAATGTCGAGCATATCCTTTCTTACAAGCAAACCGTATCCTCTCCTGTGTGACATGTGAGACCTTAGGAGATATATTGGAGATGTGTGAGACCTACAGGGATAGGGCGACGTCAGGAGAAACAAGGTTATAGGAATGCTTGTGACCTCCTCTCGTGATGACCATGACTGTCTGGTCCTGTTGATCATCTTAGCCAAACGCATCTTATGGTGTTGGGTAGTTAAGATGTGTCTCTCTCTCTCTCTCTCTCTCTCTCTCTCTCTCTCTCTCTCTCTCTCTCTCTCTCTCTCTCTCTCTCTTTCTTCCTCCACCCCTCCCACATGCTGTTGAGTGTCAAGTCTCATACATTCACAGCTTGTTGCCGGGTCTTGTTGCCGGGTCATCTGTTCCATCATAAATTGTTTATCTGAGGGTGTTTAGACGACCCAATTAAAGCTGGTCATCACAGGGCTTGGACTGGAGGTTCTCATAGACATAGTCACTGGCCAGAAAACGACCAAGACCCTGAACCAATACCCAGAACCAATAGCTATGGATGGAGCTTTCATTTCTACAAAAGAATGGAAAACAAGACACAGACTGACAGAAGTTTCAGAATCTGTTTTCACAATCAGACCCATGTGAAAGTGCATCCACTAATAGAAAGGGAAAGCTGCTGGTAGTTGTTTTAGTTTATCGTTAAAAAAGCCTCCTGCAGTGGATCACCACACAGACTGACCCTGTCACTTTGGGGCATGGTGAGCATGTGAGTGCCTGAGAAATTATAAAATATCCTGACCACAAATTAAAATTGGCTATACTTAAACTCTTTAACATCATCCTTAACTCTGGCATCTTCCCCAATATTTGAAACCAATCCACAAAAGTGGAGACAAATTTGACCCCAATAACTACAGGGGGATATGCGTCAACAGTAACCTTGGGAAAACCCTCTGCATTATCATTAACAGCAGACTTAGTTAAAACAATGTACTGAGCAAATGTCAAATTGGCTTTTTACCAAATTACCGTACGACAGACCACGTATTTACCCTGCGTACCCTAATTGACAAACAAACAAGAAAACAAAGGCAAAGTTTTCTCATTTTTGGCATGAGGGTCTGCTATACAAATTGATGGAAAGTGGTGTTGGGGGAAAACATACAACATTATAAAATCCATGTACACAAACAACAAGTGTGCGGTTAAAATTGGCAAATAAACACACTTTTCTTTCCACAGGGCCGTGGGGTGAGACAGGGCTGCAGCTTAAGCCCCACACTCTTCAACATATATATCAACGAATTGGCGTGGGCACTAGAAAAGTCTGCAGCACCCAGCCTCACCCTACTAGAATCTGAAGTCAAATGTCTACTGTTTGCTGATGATCTGGTGCTTCTGTCCCCAACCAAGGAGGGCCTACAGCAGCACCTAGATCTTCTGCACAGATTCTGTCAGACCTGGGCCCTGACAGTAAATCTCAGTAAGACATAAATAATGTTGTTCCAAAAAAAGGTCCAGTTGCCAGGACCATGAATATAAATTCCATCTAGACACCGTTGCCCTAGAGCACACAAAAACTATACATACCTCGATCTAAACATCAGCGCCACAGGTAACTTCCACAAAGCTGTGAACAATCTGAGAGACAAGGCAAGAAAGGCCTACGCCATCAAAAGGAATATCAAATTTGACATACCAATTAGGATCTGGCAAAAAATACCTGAATCAGTTGTAGAACCCATTGCCCTTTATGGTTGTAAGATCTGGGGTCCGCTCACCAACCAAGAATTCACAAAAGGGGACTCTGCATGCAGAATTCTGCAAAAATATCTTCTGTGTACAACGAATAACACCAAATAATGCATGCAGAGTAGAGTTAGGCCGATACCCGCTAATTATCAAAATCCAGAAAAGAGCCGTTAAATTCTACAACCATCTAAAAGGAAGCGATTCCCAAACTTTCCATAACAAAGCCATCACCTACGGAGAGATGAACCTGGAGAAGAGTCCCCTAAGCAAGCTGGTCCTGGGGCTCTGTTCACAAACACAAACAGACCCCACAGAGCCCCAGGACTGCAACACAATTAGACCCAACCAAATCTTGAGAAAACAAAAAGATAATTACTTGACACGTTGGAAATAATTCACAAAAAAACAGAGCAAACTAGAATGCTATTTGGCCCTAAACAGAGATTACACAGTGTAACTGTAACTGACCCAACATTAAGGAAAGCTTTGACTATGTACAGACTCAGTGAGCATAGCCTTGCAATTGAGAAAGGCTGACCTGGCTCTCAAGAGAAGACAGGCTATGTGCACACTGCCCACAAAATGAGGTGGAAACTGAGCTGCACTTCCTAACCTCCTGCCAAATGTATGACCATATTAGAGACACATATTTCCCTCAGATTACACAGACCCACAAAGAATTCAAAAATAAATCACATTTTGATAAACTCCCATATCTATTGGGTGAAATACCACAGTGTGACATCACAGCAGTAATATTTGTGACCTGTTGCCACAAGAAAAGGTCAACCAGTGAAGAACAAACACCATTGTAAATACAACCCATATTTATGTTTATTTATTTTCCCTATTTGCACATCATTACAACACTGTATATAGACATAATATGACATTTGAAATGTCTTAATTCTTTTGGAACTTTTGTGAGTGTAATGTTTACTGTAATTTTTTTAATTGTTTATTTCCCTTTTGTTTATTATCTATTTCACTGGCTTTGGCAATGTAAACATATGTTTCCCAATGCCAATGAAGCCCCTTGAATTGAGTTAAATTGAGTGAGAAAGAGAGAGAGAGGGGAGAGAGAGAGACTGAAACATGTCTTTCAGTAGCTTAACACATTCATACTACGGATGTGCTTGACTAACGGATGTGGTTGACTTTCCTTTCAGATTATATTGACCTTCTAAAAAGTGTTACCTTTATTATGTTATTTCCTGAATTATATAATTTCACTGTTTCTGTAATAGATGCAGCTTTACTTTCAAAATCGCTTCCATTAGAATCAAGCCTACTGTTGAACGTGACACTTGGATCAGACCATAGATACTACAGTGTTAGAATATAACACTTGGATCAGACCATAGATACTACAGTGTTAGAATATAACACTTGGATCAGACCATAGATACTACAGTGTTAGAATGTAACACTTGGATCAAAGGTATTTCAGGAAATACTAATGTAAGTTAACTTAGTGCAGGCCAAGAATCCAGGAACTTTAGCTCTCTGCTTCATACATTTTTTTATATTTTTTTTTTATTTCACCTTTATTTAACCAGGTAGGCTAGTTGAGAACAAGTTCTCATTTACAACTGCGACCTGGTCAAGATAAAGCAAAGCAGTTTGACACATACAACAACACAGAGTTACACATGGAATAAACAAACATACAGTCAATAATACAGTAGAAAAAGTCTATATACATTGAGTGCATATGAGGTAGGATAAGGGAGGTAAGGCAATAAATAGGCCATTGTGGTGAAGTAATTACAATATAGCAATTAAACACTGGAATGGTAGATGTGCAGAATATGAATATACAATTGCCCCTAGCACAGACAGTCACAGGTAGAGACACAGGCAGACACACAGGCAGAGACACAGGCAGAGACACAGGCAGACACACAGACAGAGAGACAGGCAGAGTGACAGGCAGAGTGACAGGCAGAGACACAGGCAGAGTGACAGGCAGAGAGACAGGCAGAGAGACAGGCAGAGAGACAGGCAGAGTGACAGGCAGAGTGACAGGCAGAGAGACAGGCAGAGACACAGGCAGACACACAGGCAGAGAGACAGGCAGAGTCACAGGCAGAGACACAGGCAGAGACACAGGCAGAGTCACAGGCAGAGTCACAGGCAGAGACACAGGCAGAGACACAGGCAGACACACAGGCAGAGACACAGGCAGAGTCACAGGCAGAGACACAGGCAGAGACACAGGTAGACACACAGGCAGAGTCACAGGAGAGACACAGGCAGAGAGACAGGCAGAGACACATCACAAAGACTCGCTAGTATTTCCACATCAGTGTTAAATGATTTATGTGGAAACTAAGACTGTAAGAGTAGGGCTGAAACAGGAGGGATTTATGCTCAGATCAGAGGAAGAGAGGATCCCCTTCATCATGTCAGTCTTATCCCTATGATACCCGCCCAGCCTGCACACTGCACGCACGCACACACACTGCACGCACACACACACATCCACATGCACTGCATTCAAATCCCTTTCCTACTTAATGTTAGAGAGAGAGAGAGAGAGAGAGAGATACAGAGAGAGAGAGACACAGAGAGAGAGAGACACAGAGACAGAGAAAGAGAGAGAGTGAGAGAGAGAGAGAGAGACAGAGAGAGAGAGAGAGAGACAGAGACAGAGACAGAGACAGAGAGAAAGAGAAAGAGAAAGAGAAAGAGAAAGAGAGAGAGAGAGAGAGAGAGAGAGAGAGAGAGAGAGAGAGACCTATGGGGGTCGGAGGCCTAGATTTATTTTCTCCTGGGCTCTCAGAGTCAGAGAAGGATATCATAGAGCAAATCTCATTCAAAATGTCGTCTTAATGTTGGTTAGGCGAAAGCATTGGGTTGTTCCATGGTGTACCTGGAATGAAAGGAGGAGCTAAACGCATCAACAGGAACTAATATAATTGCATGTCATAGTGATCATATTTTTGAACAATGTAGTGTAGGTGGATGAGCAACGATGAGTTGCTTTACAAACGAAGTAAATAGAGTTGTAATTTGAAACTACATATGGCTATGAGCAGGAAATGATGTAACATCTTGCCTGCCATACTCTTTAGTTTGATAAATATGATGGCGGATGAGATATGAGTAACTAAATTAGAGTAATAAACAAGTAATTTGAAACTAGGGTATGCCTCTTCATGTTTCACTTCCTGTTGTCATATTTTAGTAATTAGAGTAATAAACAAGTAATTTGAAACTAGGGTATGCCTCTTCATGTTTCACTTCCTGTTGTCAGTTGGGTGATGGCCAATGGCTCCAGGGTCTGGGACAACACTATGTAAATATTTTAGTTCTGGAACCTGTTTGGGTAACATATTGTGTTGGTGTGTATGTGTGTGTGTGTGTGTGTGTGTGTGTGTGTGTGTGTGTGTGTGTGTGTGTGTGTGTGTGTGTGTGTGTGTGTGTGTGTGTGTGTGTGTGTGTGTGTGTGTGTGTGTGTGTGTGTGTGTGTGTTTGTTTGTGTGCATGCTTATCTCATGTGAAGAGGTTGATGAGAGTGCATTTTGACTGGCCAAGTTGTCAGATCTGAGTGTGCTAATAGCCAACTTCTCTAACTCGTGTTGTCATGCCAACTGAACGCATGTTACAGTAGAAGAAACGCTGTCTGTAGTACAAGCACATCTGATGACCATACAGAGATGGTCAAACAGCTAATATGCTACACTGTCAATGGGATATGATCACGGTTGTGTCCCAAAAGGCACCATATTCCCGTTATAGTGCACTACTTTTGGCCAGAGCCCTATGGGAATAGAGTCTATTTAGGATGCACACCATGTCTCAATGGGGATATACAGTATTTAATCTAGCAAAAGTATTGCAGAGATTTCTGTTCAGGTCAGGCTCAACATGCGGCCTGACAGAGATGGCAAACAAAATGCCGTCTGAGAGAGAGGAGACAAGCATAATCTTTCCTTTATTAAAAGGTACTCATGCTCACCACATTGTTGGCTTACTGACTAAACATATACGGTATAGGCAGCACGCTATCCTTCCCCCCCCATCTCTACTGTAGTGTAATAATGACACTGTCTCGCTCTCTCCCTCTCCCCATTCTCTCAATGTCTCTATCACACCCTCTGTGTCTCTGCTCTTTCACTGTACCTCTCTCTCTCTCTCTCTCTCCTCCTGTGGCTTATCATCCATCAGCCGAGGGAATCTGGAGAATGTGACATATGCACATCCCCTCCGGTCAGACAGGAGATTATTCAGGAAGTGATGCTATGACTGGATTGGAGATGGGTTTTAGATAAGAGCCCCAATAAATATTTGCTGGTGTTAAATATTTTGTGTTTTCACAGCTTAAATCTTGGGCAAAAGCCCCGCATTTAATTGCATAGTTGGTAGTTGTAGGAGTTTGAAAATTGAAATATGTCAACATTTGAAGTTTGACACTTCAGAATACAGTTTATAAACATATACAAATTCCTTTATCTGTTACAAAAGAGTGTGGTGCTATTCTTTTTGTATTGATTTTCTTGTTGGACCCAGAGACTGTGGTTGGACCAAACTTCCTGCCACAAGTGCACCTGGGGTTTAGCTTCCATGTATGTGCTTCATCACAACAACACCTGGGTTTGACCTACATTTGACGTGGGTTTGAACTACATTTATACTGTATTTCTCCTGTATCCAGGCATCATTGAAAATACATGTAAAACATGAAACAGGGATCGTGCCACAACAACCTGAACCCCAGGACCTGAGTGAAAAACAGATCCAAGGATCCATGGGCAAATTATTCAGAAGTTTCCCCTTCTTTGCCCCATGTCTCCTAGTGTGCCCAGTGTGACAGTAGGAACCAACCAACCCTGTCCAATTTCCTGGACTCTTCCTAATACGGGTGTCAATTAGTGGAAGAGTGCTACTGTGGCCGCAGCTTTGCAGCCTGTGAACCAGGCTGCCGCGGGCGGCACAATGCATTAGCCCACGATGAGCTGTCAAAAAGGATTATTTCAGCTACGCCAGTTAGCGAAGGGGGTGCTCTACTGCACTAAACCAGAGGAGGAGAGAAAGAGAGGGGGTGGGGGGGCGGGAGAGAGACACAGAGAGAGAGACAGAGAGACAGAGCCAGAGAGAGAGAGAGAGAGAGAGAGAGAAATAGGATACCCGGAGAGAGGGAGAAAGAGTGAGAAGAAGACAAGTGGCCATTTAAACACACACAATAAGTTGGATTTTTCTGGAAGAGCACCGTGCGATGTTGGAACACTCGTCGGATCTAGCCCTGGTGCAGAGCTTGTATGTTAACAGCATGCGCTGTCCCCCCTCTGCCTCCGCCGCTGGTGTCCCCGTCAGGAATGAGGACCTAGGATCTCTGAGGTACGTCCGTCGGGTTGGTTGGATGTTGGGTTGGCCCCTAGTTCATTCAGAAGGAATCAGATCTAAACTGGCTGGCTTTTGTTGTAGTTGTGGTTGTGGTTGGAGCTATAGTCAGTGATTGTAATGCTTCTTTGTTCCTGTGGTGGTGGATAATGGCTATTGTGATAGGATGGATTCATTGTTTGCAGTATTCATTCCCATTCCATGGTGGGTTAGGGTAGATTTATGATGTGTATGTTTTTCACTGAAAGAAAAGAGACACAATCTAACTTGTGATCTGGGGGAAAATCTCCCCCCTCTGCCCGAAAATCCACCCTTGCTCCGTCATCTTTAAGAAACAGACAGATCTGATCAGGACGCACCTATTAGTCCTATTGATTGAAGTTATCTTCAAATAAATTGTGTAAAAAAAACAACATTATATTATCTGATTTAAAAACCAAAGAATTGTGTATTCAATACTAATGTATTAACAGCATCTAAATTAAAGAATGTCCCTTCTGAAGGTCAGCGGTCACCCAGATATGAAAATAAATGGAAGAAAAATAAATGGGTCGAAGACAAAAATAGGTGCGACTCTCATTCACAGTTAAAAACTGAAGAAATGGGGCTCTGTCAGTCAGGCTGTCAGTGACGCAAACAGAATCTACCTCCTGAAAATGACAGAGAGGCCACTGGAAAGTACAGGGCAGAGTACTTAGAACAAGTTCATCCATCCTGTCTCTAACACCTCTAGTCAAAATCAGCATAAACCCTGAGCTATCTTCTGCAAGGCACGGGACAATTTACATTAGCCAATAAGGAATTTGCATAAACCAGTACCACAAACCTAAACTCAAGCTACTCTGATAAGGTTTGTGTTAACCAACGTTACAGCCAGGCTACGACGCTGTGCATTTCTTTTCAGATTAGATTACAACATTGAGTCATACTCATATCCTCTCCTTCTCCATTTTGAGAGCGCCAGCTTCAGTTGTTTGCCATTCTGCAAATGCTTTCAGAGCTAAGAGAAAGTATGTCAGTCATGCAGGCAGGCAGGCATGCAGGCAGGCAGTCATGCAGGCAGGCAGGCAGGCAGGCAGGCAGGCAGGCAGGCAGGCAGGCAGGCAGGCAGGCAGGCAGGCAGGCAGGCAGGCAGGCAGCAAGTTTATGGCGACATATACAAACAGACGTGACATAACCCATTTGGGTTGCTCTGTGCAGTTGGCCTATTTTTACTTGACCCGCTCCACCATTGGTTTAGAAGAGGTGCAAATCAAATGCTGGATGAATTGATTCGTAGGGGCTAGGAATAGTCCGGATCGTCCCACATTACAGAGGGATACAATAGAAAAGATGTAAACAAGGAAGGCATGGTATGTGTAGGGATTACAATAAGATTATCATAGTAATCATCTGATGGATTAAACATGGGAAGCTAGCACTGAGAGAGGCGGCAACATACTTCCATTGCAACAATAAAACAGTATTTATTTTACTATCTCTGCACAATATGTTCCTTTTATGCCCATAATATAGCCTACTGAAGGCTTCACTGCAGATCTCCCATGCCAGACTTGACTATATTTAGTACATTTTAGTCATTTAGCAGACACTCTTATCCAGAACGACTTACAGGACCAATTAGAGTTCAGTGCCTTGCTCAAGGGCACATCAACAGATTTGTTTACCTAGTCGGCTCAGGGATTCGAACCAGTGACCTTTTGGTTACTGGCTCAACTCTCTTAACCGCTGCAATATTCAGACTAACTCGTCGGATTCCACGAGACTACTGTTGAAATTTATCTTCTTTTCTTAATGAGATTTTTGGAGATCTAATATTATTAGTCACAATTATTTGTGTCCAGTATGAAGGAATTTAGAGCTAGTTACACGAGCCAATGCTAACTAGTGTTAGCGCAATGATTGGAAGTCTATGGGTTTCTGCATATAGATACCCATAGACTTCCAGTCATTGCGCTAACGCTAGTTAGCATTGGCTTGCGAAGCTACCTCTAACTTCCTTCATACTGCACACAGAGACATAAAATGGTATCCACGAGTTCATCTGACTCTGGGGAAGTAGATAAATGATCTCATTACCACAATCCCAAAGTATCCCTTTAAGGAAGTCTCGAGGTTTTGCTAACCTGAGTTAGAATACCTCGTGATAAGCTGCAAACCATACTATTTACCAAGAGAGTTATCTATATTTTTCACAGCTGTCTATATACCACCACAAACCGATGCTGACACTAAGATCGCACTCAACAAGCTGTAAAGGGCCACAAGCAAACAAGAAAATGCACATCCAGAGGCGGAGCTCCAAGTGGCAAGTGATTTTATTGAAGGGAAACTGAAATCCGTCTTACCTCATTTTTACCAGCATGTCACCTGTGCAATTAAAGGTGAAAAAAACTCTAGATCACCTTTAAATCACGTTCAATACGGAAGTGGTCCAATGAAGAGCAGATGCTAAGCTACAAGACTGTTTTGCTAGCACAGACTGGAATATGTTCAGAGATTCATCAGATAACATTGAGGAGTTTTACCACCTCAGTCACCGGCTTCATCAATAAGTACATCAATGATGTTGTCTCCACAGTGACCGTACGTACACATCCCAAACTGAAGTCATGGTTTACAGAAAACATCCGCACGGCCCGAAAATTATGTCATTGCTTTCGAAACTTCTGATAGGCTAATTGACATCATTTGAGTCAATTGGAGGTGCAGCTGAGGATGTATTTCAAGGCCTACCTTCAAAACTCAGTGCCCCTTTACTTGACATCATGGAAATCAAAAGAAATCAGCCAAGACCTCAGAAAAAAAATTGTAGACCTTCACAAGTCTGGTTCATCCTTAGGAGCAATTTCCAAACACCTTAAAGTACCACGTTCATCTGTACAAGCAATAGTACGCAATTATAAACACCACGGGACCACGCAGCCGTCATACCGCTCAGGAAGGAGACGCGTACTGTCTCTTAGAGATGAACGTACTTCGGTGCGAAAAGTGCAAATCAATCCCAGAACAACAGCAAATGACCTTGTGAAGATGCTGGAGGAAACAGGTACAAAATGATCTATATCCACAGTAAACAAGTCCTATACAGACATAACCTGAAAGGCCGCTCAGGAAGGACGAAGCCACTGCTCCAAAACCGCAATAAAAAAGCCAGACTACGGTTTGCAACTGCACATGGGGACAAAGATTGTACTTTTTGGAGAAATGTCCTCTAGTCTGATTAAACAAAAATAGAACTGTTTGTCCATAATGACCATCGTTATGTTTGGAGGAAAAAGGGGGATGCTTGCAAGCCGAAGAACACCATCCCAACCGTGAAGCACGGGGGTGGCAACATCATGTTGTGGGGGTGCTTTGCTGCAGGAGGGACTGGTGCACTTCACAAAATAGATGGCATCATGAGGGAGGAAAATTATGTGGATATATTGAAGCAACATCTCAAGACATCAGTCAGGAAGTTAAAGCTTGGTCGCAATGGGTCTTCCAAATGGACAATGACCCAAAGCATACTTCCAAAGTTGTGGCAAAATGGCTTAAGGACAACAAAGTTAATGTATTGGAGTGGCCATCACAAAGTCCTGACCTCAACCCTATAGAAGATTTGTGGGCAGAACTGAAAAAGCATGTGCGAGCAAGGAAGCCTACAAACCTGACTCAGTTACACCAGCTCTGTCAGGAGGAATGGGCCAAAATTCACCCAACTTATTGTGGGAAGCTTGTGGAAGGCTGCCCGAAATGTTCGACCCAAGTTAAACAATTTAAAGGCAATGCTACCAAATACTAATTGAGTGTATGTAAAACTTCTGACCCACTGGGAATGTGATGGAAGAAATAAAAGCTTAAATAAATCATTCTCTCTACTATTATTTTGACATTTCACATTCTTAAAATAAGGTGGTGATCCTAACTGACCTAAGACAGGGAATTTTAACTAGGATTAAATGTCAGGAATTGTAAAAAAATGAGTCTAAATGTATTTGGCGTATGTAAACTTCCGACTTCAACTGTATGTAGGCGATGCATAGCAAAGCTCTTTTAAACTCTGCTTAACATAAACACAAACTGCAGTGTAGTCTGCCTTGAAAATGGCTATGGATACAGGATTAACTGGGGTTTCATAAATGGGAGATTCCTTATCAGTGCGACTGAGTCACTCCCAATATTATTTTAGGGGGGATGTAAATGTGAAGCTGTTGCGAATGTTATAATGAACAATTCCTGTCCAGTTGATGAGGCTACCAAACTCTCTCTGCTCTGGGTTGTATTCATTAGGCCACAACATACCAAAACATTTTGCAACAGCAAACCAAAACGAGTGTTTCTTATTAGGCAAGTTCAGATAGCCCCTCCCTCCCTCTGTGATTCAATACATTTTTTTTTCCATTTGGTGCCTAATGAATACACCCCTGCTCTGCTCCCTTCTGCTCTGGTACAACCAGTACTTGACAACCGTGGTTTCAGCCCCCCTCGGAGTGGTTTTAATATAGGAAGACCTCGCCTGGCAAGTCCAGTTCAACAAAGAAAGACAGGCTCCTCCCCCCCAGGAAAACACCAGCAAAATCACAAAAGGGGAACATGAACTGTGACTTCTATAGAAGCAAAGTGTACATCCTAAATGGCACCCTATTCCCTATGTAGTGCACTACTTTTGACCAGGGCCCATAGACCCCATTCCCTATGTAATGCACTACTTTTGACCAGGGCCCCTACTTTGTAGGGAATAGGGTGCCATTTGGAATGTACCAAAGACTCAGGATGCCTGGGATTTTTTATTTATTTTAATGATGTTAATCACTTGGTTTTCTTCCTGGCCTATAGTCACAAAAAAGTCTCAGAGTAGAAGAGCAGTGCTGATCAGTTTTACCTTTCATATCATAATGAATATGACTAAATGGACAGGGGGGACCTGCTCCTAGATCAGCACTCCTACTCTGAATACTGGCCCAGATACTAATAGGAAAGGACTGGCCTCGGAGTCGAGTGGCTCAGCCTAAAATCTGGAGCAGCAATTCATTCGAATTATTGGCGAGAGGATTATAGAATGAGAATTTCCTATAGCTACTTGATTGGTTCAGCAATAGCGAAGTGCTTGGGCTAAGGACTCCTCAGGGAATGGGTTTGCCATATAGCCTATACTCTCTAACCTCTCTCACAAATGGTATTGTGTCTGTAGTCAAGGTTCAAGGAAGGTGTTTGGGTTGCTGTATACTTTTCCTTTCTCTCATAATATTTTACCTCTGAGACAAAATGTAAATTGCTTTCTGCTATCATCTGTGTTGGGTCTGTACTAGTCTAGCTAGGGAATGTGGGGGTCTTCATGTCCTTGGATCAACACCTTCCATATTTCCTAAACACATCATTTAGGTCAGATTGAGAGCCGTGGTTGGTTGGTGTGAGTGAAGACACTTGTGTAGCCTAATTTAAATAGACTGACAAAAAATAGTCAAACACATTGTGGATTCTGTGGAAGTGTAAACCAAGATGACTGGACTAGCCTAGCCTACATTATTTTTACATACTTGACATGTAATGGAAGTGGCCACGCCTCTCTAGCTATCCCTATCTGCAGTCGCTTTGACAGTGAGGGGATTCGATTAACCTGGTCCGGGTAGACGTGTTTCGCAACGGGGGAAAATTGATTGCATTCGTTTTGGAACTGGGCTGCCTCCCGGGCGTCAGCCAGGTGCCCATTTCAAAGTCCCCTTAAAACAAAAGTAAAGTTAATAAGCATGTGGAGTAATGCGTAGGGTTCTGTGTGTTCACATGCAAAAGTGATTACTTTTAATAAAAACGGTTTGTCTGGATTCCCAATGAAAACTGGTTAGAAAATTAAATCTTATTTTATGGTAAAGAGATGTATGTTTCTGTTATTGTTCAATTTGAGAAGGGCGCTCCTCCATCGCCGCTTTTGCCCGTTCACGTCATGGGCCACAGAACGGGGCCCCGCGGTTCAACATAATCGAATCCGCCCAGTTGCGCGCCTGTAGGAGAAATTAGCTGGGGATTGCAAGAATACGAATGTCAAACGATTGATGATTAGTATTCGCATGCTGCTGCTCTGAGTAGAAAGGCTAGAATTAAGCCCCCCTCCCTGCACCTGTCCCGCTGCGTCTTGTGGTCGCGCAGGAGTTGAATCTCGAGGCGATTTCACTCACTTTCATTGTTGACTACAGCGTGGTGGGTTCTGGTTGTAGCTCGGGAAAATGACTTCGACGTACAGTGGTCTGGATTTTCATCCAGATAGGATGGTAGAAAGCCGGTTGATGATGAGCTCGGAAGATACAACGTAAGTAACTGTTTATTAGATTCTAATAACCGACATTTTTAAATATATTTTTTTGTTTGTTGTCGTTGCATTAATTGCCTATAAATAAACTAACCTCCACAAAAGTTGCATTTCAACGCACTGATAATTTTACGAGACAATTCACCGACATGTCTGAGTAACATAGCAAGTGAAATGGGTAGCTAGCTAGCTTGCTAGCTGAAGAAGGGGGGGAAAAAAGGTTTACTTCTTGGCTAAGGAAATGCTAGTTAAGTGACATGTGCTTCCGGAGTTAACATGTTCCAGACATTATCGGACTAGGTAGTCGTCATTCTAAAGTGTGTGTGTTTTTTTTGTTTTGTTTGTTAACATAGCCAGTTAGAAAGAATTGCTTGTGTGTTTCGGTGTGGTTACTGTGAGAGGAAAAACCAGCACACGCGGCAGCCGCCCTTTTGATTTTTCTTTTTTTTTGTTCATGCCGCTTGCTTGAGCGGATAGAGAGGAACAGAGAGGGCAGCAACGGAGTCTTCTGTTCAGTAACAGGTAGGCCATGATAGAAAATGGCTCAAAACAAACACGAAATTCAACCCTATTGCAACGATTTTGATATCAAGTCGATGTATTGCATAATTCGCTATAGTGTAAACGTTATGCTTTTTTTTTTTCACGACACAGTAAATGCATTTCTACTCGATGTTTTCACGAGGGGCAGGCAACTAAATACGTTTCTTTTTGTAGCGAGTAGCGACCGTAGTTCCCCGTTAGCGATCGATTTCCCGTAATGGAGGTTCGTGTTGGGTGGTTTGCGGAACACACGTGGTATATTATTGAGCAATTTAATGGACATCTTGTGACCGCCGAAATAATAGATTGTTAGCAAAAGAAGCCAGTCAAAAACACACATGCATGTTGTTTTAGAAATACCCGGAGGCTAATTCGGCTTACCATGACTGGATTTTAACTCTCAGCCATATAAAGGGTATACAGCTCAAGGCTGTGCGTTGCTCGGGGAGAGTACACTCTCCCCCTCCCATAGTTAGCTCTAGAAATGGGCTTGGCCCTGTAACGTTCATGAAACATAACCTATTTAGCTACATAGCAAGCTACATACTTAAACATGTTTACAGCAGCCTCCTTAGCCCGATATTGATTATTAAATGGGCTGATAAATGGATTTGCAGTAAAAACATGGTGAATGACAAGTAGGAAGCATTAAGCGACAGGGAATCCATTTTTGTTTTTTGTATCTACTACAAATAGGTCTGTCATAATCCTCATGGGAACTCTTTCGACCTCTATCCTGTCCTGCACACATCTGTTGTGTGGATTTATGAATGATGTTACTGTGATCCCCGCCTATCACTCACTAGGTCAACATCATACAGCAAGTATACTGTAGTAACTACATGCATTTGAAATACATACACACACACAGGAAAAAAGGTGACCTAAACAAGGGATGATTAAGTGAGTGCAAAGGTCATCATGGTTATCTGGCACTTGCATGATTGTGTGTCTAAAGCCTAGCAGAGCAGTGGTTTGGGACTATAGAAATGAAAGGAATCTCATCTTTTGGCTTTGGACCCACACACAGGTGATGCAATCTCAACCCAACTCATCTGTGATTTGATTGAGCCTCTGATAAAGGACAGTGAGATGGTGAATATCTGGGCTTAAGTGTGATCCTTTGGCAGCGAACACTGACATGGGAAGCATCCCAAATGGTGCCATTTTCCCTATATAGTGCACTACTTTTTACCCTATGGGTCCTGGTCCAAAAGTAGTGCACTATATAGGGAATAGGGTGGCATTTGGAACACACTGTGTTATCTGGGCTAAGCTACATTTGATGGTGCTGTGATCCCATTGTTGTGGACTCTGACTGATTTTTTTTTTTTAAATAGACTGCTATGAAAAGTATACATGAACTCTCTTGGTAAATAGTATGGTCTACAGCTTGTCATGAGGTATTAAACTCAGGCGAGTAGAACCTTGAGCCTTGCTTTAATATTAGAGCTCGAGCACCAGTTGTTAGAGACACACCCCTGCCCCCTTGATGCTGTCATACGGTCTTGAAGATGCATAAGAAACAGCTAGATGTACACTGCTCAAAAAAATAAAGGGAACACTAAAATAACACATCCTAGATTTGAATGGATGAAATAATCTTATTAAATACTTTTTTCTTTACATAGTTGAATGTGCTGACAACAAAATCACACAAAAATAATCAATGGAAATCCAATTTATCAACCCATGGGCGTCTGGATTTGGAGTCACACTCAAAATTAAAGTGGAAAACCACACTACAGGCTAATCCAACTTTGATGTAATGTCCTTAAAACAAGTCAAAATGAGGCTCAGTAGTGTGTGTGGCCTCCACGTGCCTGTATGACCTCCCTACAACGCCTGGGCATGCTCCTGATGAGGTGGCGGATGGTCTCCTGAGGGATCTCCTCCCAGACCTGGACTAAAGCATCCGCCAACTCCTGGACAGTCTGTGGTGCAACGTGGCGTTGGTGGATGGAGCGAGACATGATGTCCCAGATGTGCTCATTTGGATTCAGGTCTGGGGAACGGGCGGGCCAGTCCATAGCATCAATGCCTTCCTCTTGCAGGAACTGCTGACACACTCCAGCCACATGAGGTCTAGCATTGTCTTGCATTAGGAGGAACCCAGGGCCAACCACACCAGCGTATGGTCTCACAAGGGGTCTGAGGATCTCATCTCGGTACCTAATGGCAGTCAGGCTACCTCTGGCGAGTACATGGAGGGCTGTGCGGCCCCCCAAAGAAATGCCACCCCACACCATGACTGACCCACCGCCAAACCGGTCATGCTGGAGGATGTTGCAGGCATCAGAACGTTCTCCACGGCGTCTCCAGTCTGTCACGTCTGTCACATGTGCTCAGTGTGAACCTGCTTTCATCTGTGAAGAGCACAGGGCGCCAGTGGCGAATTTGCCAATCTTGGTGTTCTCTGGCAAATGCCAAACGTCCTGCATGGTATTGGGCTGTAAGCACAACCCCCACATGTGGACGTCGGGCCCTCATACCACCCTCATGGAGTCTGTTTCTGACCGTTTGAGCAGACACATGCACATTTGTGGCCTGCTGGAGGTCATTTTGCAGGGCTCTGGCAGTGCTCCTCCTTGCACAAAGGCGGAGGTAGCGGTCCTGCTGCTGGGTTGTTGCCCTCCTACGGCCTCCTCCACGTCTCCTGATGTACTGGCCTGTCTCCTGGTAGCGCCTCCATGCTCTGGACACTACGCTGACAGACACAGCAAACCTTCTTGCCACAGCTCGCATTGATGTGCCATCCTGGATGAGCTGCACTACCTGAGCCACTTGTGTGGGTTGTAGACTCCGTCTCATGCTACCACTAGAGTGAAAGCACCGCCAGCATTCAAAAGTGACCAAAACATCAGCCAGGAAGCATAGGAACGGAGAAGTGGTCTGTGGTTACCACCTGCAGAACCACTCCTTTATTGGGGGTGTCTTGCTAATTGCCTATAATTTCCACCTGTTGTCTATTCCATTTGCACAACAGCATGTGAAATGTATTGTCAATCAGTGTTGCTTCCTAAGTGGACAGTTTGATTTCACAGAAGTGTGATATGACTTGGAGTTACATTGTTGTTTAAGTGTTCCCTTTATTTTTTTGAGCAGTATATATTGTCCTTTTTCAGCCACGACTCGGGAACATAGGATATTCCATTTCTTCAGGTCCCGTTGATAGAATAGTCTCAGAGGGTAGAGGCAGATTTATTTTCCAATGTAGTTTGTCAGGGTGCCCGCACGTTGGCATCTTACGCAGACTCTTCAGAGTCTCTGGTATTGGGGCCTTGTCCGGGGTGAGCAGTACGTCCTGCGCCGCCGAAACGTTGAAGTAGAATCTTCATCCAAATCCAGGTTAGTGGTTTCTGTTCTGATGTTTAGAAGCTTTATTCAGTCATAGGAAACGATGGTGGAAACATTACGCACAAAAGTTTATCGACACAAATAAACACACAAAATTGCAGAATTGGCCAGGAGCCCGTAAAACAACAGCTATCCATTGCAGCTCCATTCTATACCATACCAAAAACGCAGAAGGAACCTGTCTATATGACTATTGCGGTTCTGGGGGGGGGGGGGGCAGTACCCCTGTGACAACAATTTTGGACCCCCTAAATGTGCAGTATGAAATATTTTTACATAACAAATGTTTGCTATCGTTCTTTTTTTACACCCGTTGTTAGACAGTGGTAACGCGGAACACTAATGATTATGAACATGGTATTTTGCCTGCTAATGCCTGCAATGCACTGAAGAAAATTATATGACAACAATAACGTCTAATGTAACTGGCAGTACAACTGGCCCTCTAACAGTACAACTGGCCCCAGCTTGGCCCCCCCAGTTGAAATGGTCTAGAACCGCCACTGCCACCCGGACAAGAGGAACACCTATGTGAGAATGCTGCAACTGGACTTCCTGACGTGCTGCCCGTTGGTGGTGAGGGAAGTCATCAATACATCTGCCATGCTGACCCTGGACACGGGGGGCCCCTCAAGGGTGCGTGGTTAGTCCCCTCCAGTGCTTCCTGGTCACTCAGGACTGTGTGGCTGCGGCCGACTCCCAACATTACGTTTTCTGACGACATGACGTTGGTAGGCCTGATCACCTATGATGATGAGACAGCTTATATGGAGGGAGTCAGAGACCTGGCAATGTGGTGCCTGGATAACCTCTCCCTCAACTTCAGCAAGACAAAAAGGAGCTGATCATGCCCCCATTCACATCAACGGGGCTGTGGTGGATTGGGTCAAGGCTCTTGTCCACATCACTATGGTTCTATTATGATCTAGATACACCAAGACAGTCGGGAAGAGGATATGATAATGCCTCTTTCTCCTCCTAGAGGCAGAAAAGATTTGACAAGGGCCCTCAGATCCTCACATTTTTACAGCTGCACCATTTGTGAGAGCAACTTGATTGACTGCTTCACACTGCTTGGAATCGCAACTGCTTGGCATCTGACAGCAAGGCGCTACAGAGGCCCAGTCCATCGCTGAGGCCAAGCTCCCTGCTATCCAGGACGTCTATACCAAGGCGGTGTCAGAGGAAGGCCGTAATATTTGTATTTCTTAATTCCTTTACTTTTAGACTTGTCTATTGCTAGATATTACTGTACTGTTGGAGCTAGAAACACAAGCATTTCGCTGCACCCGCAATAACTTCTGCTAAACGTGTATGTGACAAATCAAATTTCATTTGATGTAGGGCTCACTCCATTTAGTCGACTTACCGATTTTGTTGGGTCAATGTTTTGACGCCTGTCTCAGTGGCCTAATCCATTGTGAATGCCGCTTGGATGGCACAACAGCATCACCAGTAGTACATTTACTGTTAATTCCCATAATTTTTAATCTAGAATTTGTTTGTTTACTGTAATTTCTGTTAATGCATTCATATTATTTGTCTTTTACAGTTTTCGTTGTCTTAGTGTACACTTTGTTAGCAGAGCGCACAACCTAGGCTACACTTGTTCTATTTACGAGTTGTCAATTTATTGTGTTTGGAGCTTTCCTGTCAATGTTGAGTAAGGATGTTGGCCCGATTATGCAAAGAAGTGGGGCCTGCATGCAAATGTGGCTTATAAATGTGCCCATTTGGGGATCTGATTTCTATTTCTGATTGTCTTTAACTCACCACCACTAATAAGCTGTGTAGCTTCTCAAACTAAATGTTTTCTTCACCTGAAATGGCAAGTAAATCAAGTCTGTTTTTACGTCCTTTGAAAATACTTCCTCAATGTAGCCTATTTGAAAAAATCATTGCAGCCCTCTCCTTTTCGATAACCACTCAGCGTGAAGAAAAAAAAGAAAAAAAAAGTTATGTACTGATCCAGTTGAAACATCCCAAAGTAGGCCTGGGGGGAAACATATTTATTTATTTATTTATATAATGTTGCACGTTTGTTAGTGCAAGCTTCTGGCTGGATGAAGTTGATTGTTGATACAATGTTTCAAGTTCCTTGCAGACAAGCCATGAGAAGGCAATGTGATGAATTTTTTTTTATCAGGATATTTTCCAGCTGCAGTGTTTTATTTGTTGGCTTTATGTAGGCAATTTTTTACATGTTTGGTGATGGCAATAGAAGTTACTTTTAGATTTGTATGATTTTTAATTTAGATGAAGCTCATAACTGGCACGCAGGTTGGTTAAAAACGGTGACACAAATTGGCACTGCAAATGGAAAGGGTTGCGGATCCCTGGTGTATCCTATTACCGGCAACTTCGTGAGCGTTATGGCAGAATCTGCGAAAGCCAGCAGCAGCCGGAGGAGATTCGGGAACAGGTTTTTTTCCCTGCTGGTTAGGCTATCTTGATCTCTAGCTCCCTCCTTGAGTTATTTGTCTTAATTATTGAATCAGTGTGCTTAGTGTCAGACAAGCCCAGTAGCCTACATATGGTTGATTTCTTTAAAACATAGGCTGTGTCCTAATAATGGAAAAATACATACTGTAAAACTTCTACCTGTAGATTGGTCAAAAGAACACACGACTCTTGGTCAACAAAGATTTGTTTTCTTCCGGGGACTGCCCTAGGTTCCAGCCAACAAAGTCAGACTGTTCTCTCTGTTACCACACGGCAAGCAGTACCTATTAAACAAGTCTGGAACCAACAGAACCTGAACAGCTTCTTATGGCAACTGCTTGGCATCCAACAAAAATATAAACTTAACAATTTCAAAGATATTATTGAGGAACAGTTCATATAAGGAAATCGGTCAATTTGAAATTAATTGAGCCATAATCTATGGATTTCACAACTGGGCAGGGTTACAGCCATGGGTCAGCCTGGGAGGGCGTAGGCCCACCCACTGGGGTCCAGGCCCAGCCAATCAAAATGTGTTTTTCTCCACCAAAGGGCATTTTTACAGACAGAAATACTCCTCAGCACTCCCCCTCCCCTCAGACAATCCTGCATGTGAAGAAGCCGGATGTAGAGGTCCTGGGCTGGCGTGGTCACGCGGTCTGCGGTTGTGAGGCCAGTTGCAGTCTAAAACGACATAGGCGGCTTATGATTGAGAAATTAACAGAATTCTCCAGCAACAGCTCTGGTGAATATCCCTTAAGTCAAAATGCCAATTGCACGCTCCCGCAACATTGGTGGCATTTTGTTGTGACAAAACTGCACATTTTTAGTGGCCTTTTATTGGCCCCTGCACAAGGTGCACCTGTGTAATGACCATGCTATTTAATCAGCTTCTTGATATGCCACACCTGTCAGGTGGATGGATTATCTTGGCAAATGAGAAATGCTCACTGGCAGATTTGTTAATAAAATTTGAGAGAAATAAGCTTTTTGTGTGTATGAAAAATGTATTTTATTTCAGTTCATGAAACATGGTCCCAACAATTTACATGTTGCATTTATATTTTTGTCGGGTGTAGTTTGGTTATCTGCATTTACCCTTTTTTTTTTTTGTTGCAGTAACTGTTTTGACTTGTCACTATCTATCCTTTTGCCTTTTTAGTCAATTACCTCGTACCCCTGCACATCTACTCGGTACTGGTACCCTGCTTACAGTACCAGTCAAGTTTGGACACCTACTAATTCAAGGGTTTTTCTTTCTTTACTATTTCCTACATTGTGGAATAATGGTGAAGACATAAACTATGAAATACCACATGGAATCATGTAGTAACCAAAAATGTGTTGAACAAAATATATTTGAGATTCTTCAAAGTAGCAACCCTTTGCCTTGATGACAGCTTTGTACACTCTTGGCATTCTCTCAATCAGCTTCATGAGGTAGTCACCTGGAATGCATTTAAATTAATTTGTGGAATGTCCTTTCTTTAATGCGTTTGAGCCAATCGGTTATGTTGTAAAAGATAGGGGTGGTATACAGAAGAGAGCCCTATTTGGTAAAAGACCAAGTAAATTTTATGGCAAGAACAGCTCAAATAAGCAAAGAGCAACGACAGTCCTTTCCTGTAGCACTCATGAGAGCCAGTTTCATCATAGCGCTTGATGGTTTTTGCGACTGCACTTGAAGAAACTTTAAAAGTTGTTGACATTTTCCGTATTGACTGACCTTCATGTCTTAAAGTAATGGACTGTCGTTTCTCTTTGCTTACTTGAGCTGTTCTTGCCATAATATGGACTTGGTATTTAACCAAATGGGCCATCTTCTGTATACCACCCCCACCTTTACACAACACAACTGATTGGCTCAAACACATTACAAAGGAAAGAAATCCACAAAATAACTTTTTAACAAGGCACACCCGTTAATTGACATGCAATCCAGGTAGAGGTCGACCGATTTAATCGGCATGGACGATTTTTATTTAGGGCCGATTTCAAGTTTTCATAACAAATCGGTAATTAGCATTTTTGGATGACGATTTACATTTGCATTCCACGAGGAAACTGCGTGGCAGGCTGACCACCTGTTATGCGTGCAGCAAGGAGCCAAGGTAAGTTGCTAGCTAGCATTAAACTTATCTTATAAAAAAAACAATCTTCACATAGTCACTAGTTAACTACACATGGTTGATGATATTACTAGGTTAACTAGCTTGTCCTGCGTTGCATATAATCAATGCGGTGCCTGTTAATTTATCATCGAATTACAGCCAACTTTGCCAAACGGGTGATGTTTATAAAAAAAAAAGCACATTCACGAAAAAAGCACAATCATTGTACGAATGTACCTAACCATAAACAAACAATGCCCTTCTCAAAATCAATACACAATGCATATATTTTTTTAACCTGCATATTTAGTTAAAAGAAATTCATGCTTAGCAGGCAATATTATTTAAGGAAATTGTCAGTTCTCTTGCGTTCATTGCACATGGAGTCAGGGTATATGCAACAGTTTGGGCCGCCTGGCTCGTTGCGAACTAATTTGCCAGAATTTTACGTCATTATGACAAAATTGAAGGTTGTGCAATGTAGCAGCAATATTTAGACTTAGGGTTGCCACCCGTTCGATTAAAATACAGAACAGTTCTGTATTTCACTGAAAGAAGAAATGTTTTGTTTTTTAGATAGTTTCCGGAATTGACCATATTAATGGCCAAAGGCTTGTATTTCTGTGTTTATTATAATTAAGTCTATGATTTGATAGAGCAGTCGGACTGAGTGGTGGTAGGCAGCAGCAGGCTCGTAAGCGTTCATTCAAACTTTACTGCTTTGCCAGCAGCTCTTAGCAATGTTTGAATCACACAGCTGTTTATGACTTCAAGCCTATCAACTCCAGAGATTAGGCTGGCAATACTAAAGTGCCTATTAGAACATCCAATAGTCAAAGGTATATGAAATACAAATGGTATAGAGAAATAGTTGCCAGGTCATAATTCCTATAATAACTACAACCTAATACTTCTTAACTGGGAATATTGAACCACCAGCTTTCTCATGTTCTGAGCAAGTAACTTAAACGTTAGCTTTTTTTTTACATGGCACATATTGCGCTTTTACTTTCTTCTCCAACACTGCTTTTGCATTATTTCAACCAAATTGAGCATGTTTCATTATTTATTTGAGACAAAATAGATTTTATTTTTGTATTAAGTTAAATAAGTGTTCATTCATTATTGTAATAGTCATTATTCCAAACTTTATATAATCGGTATGTGTTTTTTTTGGTCCTCTAATCACTATCGCCGTTGAAAAATCATAATCAGTCGACCTCTAATTCCAGGTGACTACCTCATGAAGCTGGTTGACAGAATGCTAAGTGTGTGCAAAGCTGTCAAGGCAAAGGGTGGTCACTCTGAAGAATCTGAAATATAAAATGTATTTTGATTTGATTTAACAGTTGGTTACTATATGATTCTATGTTATTTTATAGTTTTGATGTCTTCACTATTACTGTACAACTTAAAAAATAATGAAACCTTTGAGTGAGTAGGTGGCAACTTTTGACTGGTACTGTAAATAGCCACTATCTTTACTCATTGTATTTATTACTTTATTTCCCCATTTTTTTTCTTTCCCTCTCCATTGTTGGGAAGGGCCCGTATGTAAGCATTTTACTCTTAGTCTACACCTGTTTACAAAGCATGTGACTAATAAAATTTGAGCTGGCTGTCTGCTCTCAAAGTGTGGCCTCTTGGCACGGAGTCCTGGGGCTGACGGTGGTGACCAGCTGTTCTCGTGGTGTGTGTGTTCAAGAGGGAGAAAGGGAGCCGTGCAGACAGATGTTGCCGGCTGAGAGGGCTCCATTCTGGTTTGTCACCTGTTGTGATGTTGGATATGCACCCTGTATCGAGGTTAAATAAAAAATAAAAATAAAAGTTGTCTGCTCTGGTCCAAAACCAGTTTGGCTGAAGATGTAGGCTTAGATCAAACTGCGTATGCTGTGGCCTACATCGACTTTAAACCGTTCTCCTGAGTCTTGTATGCTTCATTTGTAATTTTGGGCGGGAAAAATATTGCGTTAGTGGTGTCGTCCCGGACCTAACTGGTGCTCTATAGAGCACGGGGACAGGAAGTAGAGCCTACTTTCACATTACATGCACAGTGTTAGATTTGGAAATGGAAACCGTTGAGACAGGAAGGTGTCTTGGATTTGACCAGTGCCAAGGTAAATAGAAAAATCCCGTTTGTATGGAAGTTGGAACATCCCCTATGGCATACACAAGTGGCACATTATGATATAGGAAGCTAAGCCTTGCTAATAAATCTTGAAGATTGCAATGGCATGCACTTGATCTACCAGGTGACTCATGGTACACGGCACATGGGATGAGTTAGCACTGTCTTGTCAAAGTTGGGTGGAATCGGCTGCCAGGCAAAAGTTGTTTATGATTGGGTGTACACAATGGAAAACGTTTTCCAATGGAAAGTGAAAATAAGAATTTCTTATTGGACAAGCCCAGGTAGTCCTTGTCCCTTCCCGTTTTTTTTTTTTTTTTTTTTTTAAACGGCTCTGTATAGTCCCTCACTGTTTCAGGCATTTGTGTTGGATAGGTTTCGGGAACCAGGGGAGTGTGTAGGCAGGTTGACCTCTCCCTCTTGGACAGTGGCCTAAGTGGAGCAGAAAGCTTCTAGCTAGCTGGTGACTGACAGTTCCAAGAAGCGCTGGAAGGAGCGCATAACTGTTAAAGATGCATGGTATATCGGTGAACATATCGGAGTCGCACGATATTAGCTAAAAATGCCAACGGTATCGGCCCGGTGTCTAGTTTAACGCTGACGTTAAAAACCCGATGTCAAAGCTACCGTGCATACCTATATAACGTAGGTACAGGACGTAATAACGCCACACACAATTTTGCGCTACACGTGCCACAGCATTCCTAACCTAGCCCACAATGTCTGCTGTGTGGATCGAGCAGTCAACAAGTCGGGCAGTCATTTGAAAGAGTTGTCTCACTGAAATGATCTTAAAGGTGAAATCTATTAAAGCCAAAATAATAGAATTCGTTGCCCTTGACAATCAACCGTTCTCCGTCGTGGGTGTTGTTGGCTTTCGCCGACTGGCCGAGCACCGGTACACACTACCAAGTGTGCTATTTTTCAGATATTGCCCTACCGGAGTTACACAGTAATATTGTCACTGCTATTAGCTTCACGACATACAGTGAGGGGAAACAAGTATTTGATCCCCTGTTGATTTTGTACGTTTGACCACTGACAAAGAAATGATCCATCTAATTTTAATGGTAGGTTTATTTGAACAGTGAGAGACAGAATAACAACAAAAAATCCAGAAAAACGCATGTCAAAAATGTTAAAAATTGATTTGCATTTTAATGAGGGAAATAAGTATTTGACCCCCTCTCAATCAGAAAGATTTCTGGCTCCCAGGTGTCTTTTATACAGGTAACGAGCTGAGATTAGGAGCACACTCTTAAAGGGAGTGCTCCTAATCTCAGCTTGTTACCTGTATAAAAGACACCTGTCCACAGAAGCAATCAATCAATCAGATTCCAAACTCTCCACCATGGCCAAGACCAAAGAGCTCTCCAAGGATGTCAGGGACAAGATTGTAGACCTACACAAGGCTGGAATGGGCTACAAGACCATCGCCAAGCAGCTTGGTGAGAAGGTGACAACAGTTGGTGCGATTATTCGCAAATGAAAGAAACACAAAAGAACTGTCAATCTCCCTCGGCCTGAGGCTCCATGCAAGATCACACCTCGTGGAGTTGCAATGATCATGAGAGCGGTGAGGAATCAGCCCAGAACTACACGGGAGGATCTTGTCAATGATCTTAAGGCAGCTGGGTCCATAGTCACCAAGAAAACAATTGGTAACACACTACGCCGTGAAGGACTGAAATCCTGCAGCTCCCGCAAGGTCCCCTTGCTCAAGAAAGCAGACATACATGCCCGTCTGAAGTCTGCCAATGAACATCTGAATGATTCAGAGGACAACTGGGTGAAAATGTTGTGGTCAGATGAGACCAAAATGAAGCTCTTTGGCATCAACTCAACTCGCCATGTTTGGAGGAGGAGGAATGCTGCCTATGACCCCAAGAACACTATCCCCACCGTCAAACATGGAGGTGGAAACATTATGCTTTGGGGGTGTTTTCTGCTAAGGGGACAGGACAACTTAACCGCATCAAAGGGATGGTGGACGGGGCCATGTACCGTCAAATCTTGGGTGAGAACCTCCTTCCCTCAGCTAGGGCATTGAAAATGGGTCGTGGATGGGTATTCCAGCATGACAATGACCCAAAACACATAGCCAAGGCAACAAAGGAGTGGCTCAAGAAGAAGCACATTAAGGTCCTGGAGTGACCTAGCCAGTTTCCAGACCTTAATCCCATAGAAAATCTGTGGAGGGAGCTGAAGGTTCGAGTTGCCAAACGTCAGCCTCGAAACCTTAATGACTTGGAGAAGATCTGCAAAGAGGAGTGGGACAAAATCCCTCCTGAGATGTGTGCAAACCTGGTGGCCAACTACAAGAAACGTCTGACCTCTGATTGCCAACAATGGTTTTGCCACCAAGTACTAAGTCATGTTTTGCAGAGGGATCAAATACTTATTTCCCTCATTAAAATGCAAATCATTTTATTACATTTTTTTTTACATTTTTCAGGATTTGTTTGTTATTCTGCCTCTTGCACTGAGATGCAGTGCCTTAGACCGCTGTGTGCGTGTTAACTATTTAACTACTAGAATGCTTAAAAGGCCGCTAAAATTAAGTGTCGCTGTAGTTTTTTTCAGCAAGGAAAATGTCGGGTATTGGTTAAAAAAAATGCATCACTAACTGCATAAAAATAACTGGACCTGAGTAGGTTTCTTATTTTTCCTTTTTTAAATCATTAAGGGACAGAATCAAACAGCAGTTTACTCTGGTCTTAACAGCTACAGTAGTATCTTTATTAAAACAATTTTTATATTGAGTGCTTTTCTAAGCACCAGACTAGGAACCCCTGGGTCTACCTTCAGTGTATTTGGGTCTCTAATATGCTGCTAGTTTTTCCCCTGAGGACCCTTCGCTGCTAGCCTGGATCCCATAATTCAGTTTGGATCTAGGCTCTGCTCCTGCCAACAAGCTTCTCTTCGCCTGATGCATAATTTTGCATACTAGCACAGCTGGACGAGGTGTGACCAGACCCCAGTTGATTTGGATCATCCTCAGTCAGGTTCCTATTACATTCTAGAGCATTCACTCACACCTGCTTTACTCTGAATCGTTATTCTGGAGACATTTTGATTGTCCTTTATTTTTTTTTTATTTTTTTTATTCATGCATCCATTCACACCCTGACTCACCTCCTAATTTGCATCCCCTTGGCCTTAATCACAGTCACCTGGGGACACTCACTTATTCATTTCAATCCATAACCATGGTCACCAGGGACACTCCATGAGATTAGAAGCTAATGGGGTAGGTCTTGTTGTCAGGCCCTGGCTGCTTGTTGTTTAACATGGGGCTCTAGTCACAGCCTGTTAACATGGGGCTCTAGTCACAGACTGATTGGACACATCTGTCTTCATCAGGGGAAATGCAACAATGAAAATGAGGCCATATTGAGGATAGAATTGGAGTTAATCCTGTGATGAAAACGTCTTTTAATGGGGCCCTCATCAGAGCACCGATGTACTGATTATAGACCAGGACAACAGTCCTTTCAGCAGTCTGCAGCACCTTGTATGGAATTCAGATGAGATATCAGACTGAAGAATGTGGTGTTGCGCCTTGCTCTAGTGACTCAAGGTGCAGGCTGCCCTTCCTGTGTGACGTCATTTAATGTAATCGTTGTGGTTTACAGCCTTGTAGTGCTGGGGCTAGCGCGCGCGTGCGCGCACACACACACACACACACACACACACACACACACACACACACACACACACACACACCAGAAACCAACTGCTGCTATTTCTGTGTTGCTTGTTGTCATGTGCCTTGCTGTGTGATCTAACCATTCTGAGGCGACATAGCCCTGTGACCTTAACCTAAGGCCGTCTCCTACTGCCAAGTGACTCCCGAGGGAAGGGAGCATCAGTTATAACCCAAACGAGGGAGAGCCTCTTGTTAACATGGCTATTTACACAAACTCCATTTTACCACAACTATGAATTGAACCAAAACATGAAGCAACGCTGCATGATATCACAGGGTGTGGATGGGCCTATGAATTTTAAAACGTAATTTATTTAAAATAATAATAATAATATTTTTTTTAGGTAGAGTCGAGTGATCAAACAATCCCAGCCAAGCCAAGGAAAAGCCTTAGGCTTGTATTTTAAGTTAAACTGGTTGGTGTTAATGCTCCATTAGTTTAGGATTCATACAGAACCCAACGACACCAGGTGACACATTTTGAGAAGATGGTTGACATGTAGTCTAGAGTATATAGCCTTATATTGGCGACTGGTGCTGCCTCCATGACAGTCTCGCTATAATGGGAGCTTCTAGGAAAGATGCAGCAGCAGTGTAGCTGACATGCTTCTGCGGTCAGACCACAGCGAACGGCCAGGTCAGGCATATGGTCCCGGTAAATCATGTTATTTTATGGGAAGAGCAACAGCAGGTATGCTAATTTCAGACTTGTTCCTTGGAGTCCTCTGGAGCCCAGGCGTCAGCTGCTCCCGGGTGTCTTTGGGACAGGTCACCTGCCACATCATAGGGCCGCCAGGCCTCAGTCTTTCCATGGTCTGGGTCGTATTCATTGGGGTACAACATATGTAGCAAAACGCTTTGCAACTTAAAAGGGCACGTGTTTTCTTCTTATTGGATACTTTGGAGACTTCCGTTTTTAAATGGAATAACCCTTTCTCTTTCCCCCTTTACTTGGAGAGTGCTTTAAGTGACTAATCATTAAGTTTCCTCAAGGAATTATTTTTGTTGAAGTTTTAATTGAACAGTATAAAACAATCAGAATGGGGATGGCCCCATGTTTTTAAAAATCACTTAGCATTTACAGTGCCTTAAGTATTCATACATCTTGATTTATTTCACGTTTTGTTAGACTGATTTCAAAATGGATTAAAAAAAATATTCTCACCCGTCTACACACAATACCCCATAATGATAGTGTAAACTTGTTTTTAGAAATTTTAGCAAATATATTAAATGCAGATCTAATTTACATAAGCATTCACAACTCTCTGCTATGACACTCCAAATTGAGCTCAGGTGCATCCAATTTTCCTTTTGATCGTCCTTGATGTCAATACAATTTGATTGTCAACCTGTGGCCAATTCAATAGTTTGAACATGATTTAGAAACATACCTGTCTATATAAAAAGGTCCCCACAGTTGACAGTGCATGTCAAAGCAGAAACTATACCATAAGGCAAATACAGGCAAATCCTTGATGAGAACCTGCTGCAGAGTGCAAACGACCTTAGAATGAGGGTGAAGATTTACATTGCAGCAGGACAATGACCCCCCCCCCCCAGAATACAGTCAAAGCAACCTGGGAATGGCTAAAGAAGAAGAATGTGGAAGTCCCTTTGAGTGACCCAGCCAAAGCCCAGACTTGAATCCCATTGGAAACCTGTGGATAGACTTGAAGATTGCTATTCACCACTCCCAATCGAGCTTAACAGCGCTGGAGAAAATCTGCAAGGAAGAATAGGAGAATCCCCAAATCCAGATGTGCAAAACTGATACACACCCAAGACGACTCAAAGATGTAATCGCCGCCAAATGTGCTTCTATAAAGTATTAACTCGAGTGTGAATGCTTATTTAAATGAGTTCTGTATTTCCTTTTCAATACGTTATGGAAGAAAATTCTAAACATGTAATTTATGAGCTGTGTGTGTAGATGGGTGAGATGTTGAACTTTTTATTATTGAAAAACCAAATATAGTGTAGTTTTTATTTGTATAAATATTTTGACTCTTTGGCCATATCATCCAGGTCTAATTCACACCACATGCATAGTTATCAAGATAATCATATGTGACAGGCAACTGTGTCTGTATCGAGTGGCGCAGCGGTCTAAGGCACTGCATCTCAGTGCTAGAGGCGTCATTACAGACCCTGGTTCGATCCCGGGCTGTATCACAACCGGCCATGATCGGGAGTCCTATAGGGCGGCGCACAATTGCCCCCGCGTCGTCTGGGTTAAGGGAGGGTTTGGCCAGGCTGTCAATGTAAATAAGAATTTGTTCTTAACTGATTTGCCTAGTTAAATAAAAATCTTGATTGTACATGTAGGAGAATGAAGGCACTCAGCAAAATGGTGCTGTGTTGGGACCACACTCTGGAGCAGGTTTCCTTCAAGGATCTTTCTGTACTTTGCTCCGTTCATCTTTCCATCGATCCTTACTAGTGTCCCATTTCCTGCCGCTGAAAAACATCCCCACAGCATGATGCTGCCACCACCAGGCTTCACCTTAGGGATGGTGCCAGGTTTCCTCCAGACGTGATGCTTGGCATTCAGGTCATAGTTCAATTTGGTTTCATCAGATCAGAGAATGTTGTTTCTCATGGTCAGAGTCCTTTAGGTGCCTTTTGGAAAACTCCAAGTGGGCTGTCATGTGCCTTTTTACTGAGGAGTGGCTTCTGTCTGACCACTACCATAAAGGCCTGATTGGTGGAGTGCTGCACCGAGAACCTTCCAGAAGGCCAACCATCTCCACAGAGGAACTCTGGAGCTCTGTCAGTGACCATCGGGTTCTTGGTAACCTCCCTGACCAAGGCCCTTCTCCCCGATTGCTCAGTTTGCCCGGGCGGCCAGCTCTAGGAAGAGTCTTGGTGGTTCCAAACTTCTTCCATTTAAGAATGATGGAGGCGAGGCCACTGTGTTCTTGGGGACCTTCAATGCTGCAGACATTTTTTTGGTACCCTTCCCTAGACCTGTGCCTTGACATGATCCTGTTTCGGAGCACTATGGACAAATTCTTCAACCTCGTCTTGGTTTTTGCTCTGACATGCACTGTATACTGTGGAAACTTTTATATAGACAGGTGTGTGCGCCTTTCTGAATCATGTCCAATCAATTGAATTTACCACAGGTGGACTCCCAAGTTGTAAAAACCTAGTTGTGACCAATGGAAACAGGATGCGCCAATTTCAAGTCTCATAGAGGGTCTGAAATACAGTACCAGTCAACAGTTTGGACACCTACTCATTAAATGTTTTCTTTATTTTTACTTTATTTAAAAAAAAAAAAAATGAACACTGTGGAATAATGAAGACAAACTATGAAATAACACATGGGATCATGTAGTAACCAAAAAAATGTGTTCAAAGTAGCCACCCCTTTCCTTGACAGCTTTGCACGCTCTTGGCATTCTCTTAACCATCTTCACCTGGAATGCTTTTCCAACAGTCTTGAAGGAGTTCCCACATATGCTGAGCACTTGTTGGCTGCTTTTCCTTCACTCTGCGGTCCAACTCAACCATCTCAGTTGGGGCGGCAGGTAGCCTAGTGCGTTGGACAAGTAACGAAAGGTTGCTAGATCGAATCCCCGAGCTGACAAGGTAAAAATGTCGTTATGCCCCTGAACAAGGCAGTTAGCCCACTGTTCCTAGGCGGTCATTGTAAATAATAATTTGTTCTTAACTGACTTGCCTAGTTAAATAAATTGGTTTGAGGTCGGGTTACTACATGATTCCATATGTTATTTAATAGTTTTGATGTCTTCACCATTAATCTACAATGTAGAAAATTGTAAAAATAAAGAAACCCTGGAAACAACTGTTACTGTATGAAAATAAGATGTATATCATTAATGTATAAAAAAATGTCAACCTGTTTTTGCTTTGTCATTATGGGGCATTGTGTGTAGATTGCTGAGAAGAGTTTTTTTGTCCATTTTATAATAAGGCTGTAATGTTTCAAAATGTGGAAAAGGTCAAGGGGTCTGAGTACTTTCCGAATGCACTGTACATATGTACGAGTTCAGAAGGCAAGTCACTCAGCAAAATGGCGTCAGGCTGTCTGGTTACTAGATAATGGTGTCACACGACACAATGCCCGCTGCTTTAGTTAGACGTAGCGTTAAGTGGGAGGATTACAAAGCGTCCTTCTGACTCACTAAAGGCCCATTGTTATCGTGGAGGGTATCTGTGAAGTGTTCTCTCCAGCATCTGAACAATATAAGCTTGTTTCCCCTGCTGCTGTGCTGGGGATGGCATAGAAAAATAATTTGTAGAATGGAACCTGCTATCACAGTAGGTTGACTTGGAATAGGGGATGTCCATTCTAAGAATTCTATGTCTATGGAACGCTGGTAGGTTACTCCCTGTTCCATTGCCAACCAAACCAATACCTGAGGAGTGACATGGTGATGGTTTACAGGCAACAATCCTCTGCTTACTGAACTGTTTTTAGAGGGTAAAACATTATGTAACGAAAATACAAAAGGAGTTTTTTGTCTTTTTTTGGAGAAGTTCAGTCCTTCCTGTGTTTTCGGCCTGCTATCTTTCAATTTGTGCTGACTGACCCTACTGTGCTGGGGCCTTCCTGCTGAGAGGATTCTGTGTAGCTAGCTGTCAGGGTGGGTGGCGGGGGTAGTGAAGTCGCCCCATGGCTTTGTGTGGACTGTAAAGCGTCTTATGCTTCCAATTTCAGTCGTGTGTGTGTGTGTGTGTGTGTGTATATATATATATATATATTTTTTGTAGCGGTGAATAGCTGCTTGGATGAATTGACTACAGTAGGATGGTTTGTGCCTCTATTTTTCCACCCTAAAATATGTGTGATTACTTAACAAGTATTGGATTTGGGTGTTTTCTAAGAGTTGGATTTCCAAAGGAAGAATCGCTAAGGGACTTGTCAGTTAACATGTCGGTTAGGTCGTCCCTTGGTGTGTCGGCCGAGCGTTTGGGCTCTGTGTGTAAAAGATGGATGGCTCGTGTCCAAAGGTCTGTATACTTACCCTTTTATCATTTAAATTTAGCCTAGTCACCTTAACCCTGTTTGTTTTCCTCAGGCCCTTTGCTTACTATCCCATTAAAATTAATCGGTGTGTCGCCAGCTTGCTATCCACCAGGAGTCCCTCTGCTCATCATCTGGCTGTGTGTACACCACACACACACTTGTGTTCCTCAAGCTCATGTGTGCTCTGCTGTGAGTGAATTATAACTTCTCGTTGGCATTACCTGTACCTAGGAGACTGTAGGGCAGGGATCAACTCGATTCAGCCGCGGGACGATCATTTTATATTTTTCATTGTTTTTCTGGAATGGTTGTTTGGCGGCGAGGCTTTAATGAAAAATTTGTAGGCTGCAAATTGACCGCAAGAAGCCCAAAAAGACAAAACGGTCATTTCAGATCTAGCATGCGTCTTGTGTACGATCACCACTTGAACAGATTTCTTTTAATTGAAATCACTTCGAGTTGATTTCCAGTTTTTATTTTTAGCCGTGGGCCGCCAGTTGGGGAACCCTGCTCTAGGGCCATAATCACAACGAACTCCCCTCCCTCCCAGCTAAATGTAGGACCAGAGTCATGGCCTCCTGGCCCTCTTCCAGCCTGGCTGAGTCAGGAAGGCTATGGTCAGAGATTGTGAGATGCTGCCCCCCTCAGCTTCCCAGCCTAGCTCAGTGGAGGCATGTCCTCAGAGAGGCTTCTGCTGTGTTGTAGTGAACTGTGTGATACTGGTACGCTCACGACGTGGTCTCTAAATCATAGTGGGGGTCTGTGAGGTATGCTCCTGTGCTGTGTAGAGTACTAAGCTTAATCAGTCCTAGTCTAGCCTTAACTTAATCATCCTGAGAATGCTGATCTCCTCTCAGGGCCCGTCGAGCTGCCTTGCATTGGCGCTGACCCACCCTGAGAGAAGAGAGCAAGGGGGGGTGGTGTGTGGCTTGTGTTACCGTCTCGCTGAATTGTTTGTTTATAAAACAGTGCAAGTTGAAGTACTATTTCATTGGCTGGTAAAAGTAAATAAAACCAACTAGAATGCTAAAAGGTTAAAACAAGGATTAAAAGTACAAACTATTAGATCAATATTAAACACACACTCCCCACTTCATCCTTGTGACTAGCCGCTGCCTGTCAAATTAATACACCAGTTTCCAACTCCAAGTGGTGGGAGGGGCCAATAGTTAGGCTAGCCAATGACTGAAATGGGACCTGTCAACAAACACTTACACGTTTAGCATACATTCAATGATTAAAGATGGGGGATTGTCCAGTCATTTTGGAGAGGATGTGTGATTATTTTCATCAGTCTGCTCTTTTTTTCTGTCAGCCAGACTTGTTAGTTACGTGCTCTAAAATGTATGTAAAAAAAATAAACGTGGTACAGATGTGACAAACTATCGCTAGGGAGCAATTATTCTGGTAATACTGCAGCACGACTTAACTGCTTTAGTGCCAGGCAACTGTACCAGCCACACTGACTGGTGGACCCAAAAGTATGTTTCAGGTCCTGACTGGTGGACCCAAAAGTATATTTCAGGTTCTGGTACAGTCTAATAATCCCTCACCTCTCCTCCACAGCAACGGCAGCAAGATGAACGGTTCCATTGAGAACCTGGAAACGCCTGACCATGACTCCATCAAGATGTTCGTTGGCCAGATACCTCGCTCCTGGACAGAAACCGAGCTCAAGGAGCTGTTTGAGCCCTACGGCGCCGTCCACCAGATCAACATCCTCCGAGACCGCACCGCCACACCCCCCCAGAGCAAAGGTAAGGGGGAGACGGGCACAGAGCGAACACACACTGCGCCCAGACACACACACACACACACACTGCACCCAGACACCCGCAGAGCAAATAATCAATTTAAAATTTCTCTAATGAAGCCCTTTCAATACCAGCATAATTACCTTTACTATACCCCAGGCCCTAGGACTGAAACACAGAAAGACAAGGTGCCAACACCATTCATTGTCAGTGTTGACGGCAAATACCTCTGAGCCAGGCGCTGCAAGCTGTTTGTGCAGACAGTTGTCTATTACTTAAAATACAACATTAGGTTCTAATCTATTATTAAGGGTTAAGTACCAAACCCCCCTTACACCTGTGCATTATGGAAAACATATTGTCTTTCCTCTGGTGAGATGGAGAGATTATTTTCCATTTAAGACGATCACCTTCTAAAAGAGTGCCTGAGTTGAGCTGTTTCGTTTAGCCTCGCAATTAGACAAGACGGCGACGTGGAAGCCTGCAGTTTATAATTTTTTTTTTAAACATCTAAATTACATTACACCATAATACTTAACAAAAACATAACACCTAACAATACAGCACCTTTCAACCATATATCAGTGGAATATTAAACGGCAAAAATAATAATAATAATAATAATAATAATAATAATAATAAAAATAATAAAAATAATAATAATAAATTAAACACCCATTACACATCTGTTTTAACTTCAGCCCTAGCTTCTCACCTGCACGTCCGGTCCCTTTATATATAATTCAGAAAGTGTTCCCATATCATACAAACTTTCGCTATCATTGATTCATAAGATGCCGTCTCCGCCACAAGTTTAAGCCAATCTGTTTTCGGACAATCTGCTCCCTTCCAGTTATGTAGTACAAGTCTAGCCGCAGTAAGAAAACCCGCTGAGGCAAGACCAAACTCTACTTTTCTAATATGTGGTGGTTATAATAGATTAATCCCCTAATAAGCACAGCTGTGGGGACTTTAGGATAGACTGTGCCACCATTCTTCAAGCTTTTTAAGAACCTCCTTCTCCTTCCAGAAAGCAAACACCATGGGGCATCCTCATATAGCATGCAGAAAGGTACTTACTTCACCCTTGCATTTCCAGCATGAACTATTTAGCAATAAACCCATTTTATCTGGGGTCCAGTAGTATCTGAACAATCTTGTGTAAATGTATCCCTGGTACACCACCCTACATTGGAAACAAATATTTTCCCATACATCCTCAATGTCACAATTTAAGATCCATCTGCCAAATCAACCTTAAATTCTCAGTTCCCATGTTGTGCATGAGACTCTTATAAAAAATTAAAAAAAAAAAACACCTTCAGGTCCTGATAGGACATAAGCACTATAACTCTGCAATGCTGGGTTGTATTAGAGTCTCAGTCTTAAATAATTTTCCACGGTCTGTGCCTGTATTTAGTTTTCATGCTAGTGAGGGCCGAGAATCCACTCTCGCATAGGTACGTGGTTGCAAAGTAGAGGTCGACCGATTATGATTTTAATACCGATTAATCAGCCGACATTTCTTTTTTTTCTTCAAATATTTTTAAAATATTTTTAACATTTTTTTATTTTATATATTTTTTAAATGTATTTGTAATAATGACAATTATAACAATACTAAATGAACACTTTTCTTTTACCTTAATATAATACATCAATGTAAAAATGCTAACGTTTAAGTTCCTTGCTCAGAACATGAACATATGAAAGCTGGTGGTTCCTTTTAACATGAGTCTTCAATATTCCCAGCTAAGAACTTTTAGGTTGTAGTTATTATAGGAATTATAGGACTATTTCTCTCTCTATACCATTTGTATTTCATATACCTTTGACTATTGGATGTTCTTATAGGCACTTTAGTATTGCCAGTGTAACAGTATAGCTTCTGTCCCCTCTCCTCGCCCCTACCTGGGCTCGAGCCATGAACACATTGACAACAGCCACCCTCGAAGCATCGTTACCCATTGCTCCACAAAAGCCACGGCCCTTGCAGAGCAAGGGGAACAACTACTCCGTCTCAGAGCGAGTGACGTTTGAAACGCTATTAGCGCTCACCCCACTAACTAGCTAGCCATTTCACATCGGTTACACCAGCCTAATCTCGGGAGTTGATAGGCTTGAAGTCATAAACAGCTCAATGCTTGAGGAATTGTGAAGAGCTGCTGGCAAACGCACAAAAGTTCTGTTTGAATGAATGCTTACGAGCCTGCTGCTGCCTACCATCGCTCAGTCAGACTGCTCTATCAAATATCAAATCATAGACTTAATTATAACATAATAACACACAGAAATACAAACCTTTGGTCATTAATATGGTTGAATCCGGAAACTATCATTTTGAAAACAAAACGTTTATTCTTTCAGTGAAATACGGAACCGTTCCGTATTTTATCTAACGGGTGGCATCCCTAAGTCTAAATATTGCTGTTACATTGTACAACCTTCAATGTTATAATTATGTACAATTCTGGCAAATTAATTACGGTCTTTGTTAGGAATAAATGGACTTCACACAGTTCAACGAGCCAGGCGGCCCAAACTGCTGTATATACCCTGACTGCTTGCACGGAACGCAAGAGAAGTGACACAATTTCCCCAATTAGAAGAAATTCATGTTAGCAGGCAATATTAACTAAATATGCAGGTTTAAAAATATATACTTGTGTATTGATTTTAAGGAAAGACTATCCCATATAGAACTCACTGTCCAATATAGCTATGCCCTTATTTCTGGTCCTGAGTTTTTCTTCAGGAATTCCAGCGCCTTGCGATAGTCATCGAAGCTCTGTCTTTCACCCATCCATGTAAAGCGTTAGCACAGCTAAGTAGGCGGGTGTGAAACGTACATCCAACTCATGAAGCCTCTTCCTTGTTGTGGAAAAAGACCCCTTTTATCCGCCAGCTCCGTGGTCCTATCGGGAAAGAAGGATGGCTTGCAGCCCTTCCAAGTCACCCCTCTCTTCTCCTGATACATTCCCTTCGCAGCGATGATACACTATGCAGAAATCTGGATTTTTTTTCCCATTTCGGGGTTACAAAAATGAATAGTAAGCTTTAATTTCAGTTCGTGACCAAGCAAGTAGTGTAGACTATCATTGTACCATCTAAACCGCTTTGAAAGGGCTTTTGCATAACCAAAAATATTGTATTTGAAGCTTGTGTATAAAACCGAAAGTAAAAGACTGCAAAAACTGGAACTTAAGAAGAGGAAGCATAAAAATAGAACAGATCTACTGCTTCTTAGACTTGCTTTCAATGAGAATGACGGCTCTAACACATTTCTATGTGAATTTGGTCAGGTCACCCCAAAAGTTACATATTGCAGCTTTTACGTGTTATTATTTCTATTAGAAATCTGAGAATAATAATAATCTCCAGCTCAGGCCTCCAGCTATGCATTTGGTTTGCTAAGTGGCTAGAGTTCAAGATCATCATCTTGGTTACAGCAGAGACATTCAACCCCCTCCTGGATCAAGATCCCTTTGGCCTACATTATAATTTTAATTTTTTAAATAGTACCCCTTGTGTGCACATTCAGTAATACGGGGTGGCAGGTAGCCTAGTGGTTAGAGCGTCGGACCAGTAACTGAAAGGTTGCTAGATTGAAACCCTGAGCTGACAAGGTAAAAATCTGTCGTTCTGCCCCCTGAACAAGGCAGTTAACCCACTGTTCCCCAGGAGGCCGTCATTGTAAATAAGGATTTGTTCTGAACCTCTCTAGGGGGTGTGGGACGCTACCGTCCCACCTGGCCAACATCCAGTGAAATTGCAGAGCAGCAAATTCAAAAACAGAAATACTCATTATAAACATTCATGAAACATACAAGTGTTATACATCGTTTAAAGATTAACTTCTTGTTAATCCAACCACAGTGTCAGATTTCAAAAGACTTTACGGCGAAAGCAAACCATGTGATTGAGATCAGCGCCCAGCAGACACATCATTACAAACAGTAACCAGCCAAGTAGAGGAGTAACAAAAGTCAGAAATGGCGATAAAATGAATCACTTACCTTTGATGATCTTCATATGGTTGCACTCGCAAGCCTCCCAGTTACCCAATAAATGTTCGTTTTGTTCGATAAAGTCCCTCTTTATATCCAAAAATCTCAGTTTTGTTCAGTAATCCACTGTCTCAAACAACATCCGGTGAAACTGCAGAGCGTGAAACTTAACAAAACAGAAGTTCTCATAATAAACATGCATAAAAGATACAAATGTTATACACCAGCTTAAAGATAAACTTCTTGTTAATCCAACCGCTGTGTCAGATTTCAAAAAGACTTTACGGCGAAAGCAAACCATGTGATTATCTGAGAACAGCGCCCAGCAGACAAATCATTACAAACAGTTAGCAGCCAAGTAGAGGAGTAACAAAAGTCAGAAATTGTGATAAAATGTATCACTTACCATTGATCTTCATATGGTTGCACTCCCAAGACTCCATTTTACACAATAAATGTTCGATAAAGTCCCTCTTTATATTCAAAAACCTCCGTTTTTGTTGGTGCGTTTTGTTCAGTGATCCATTGGAACAAAGCGCAGTCATAACAGACAGACGACAAATCAAAAAAGTACCATAGAAGTTCGTAGAAACATGTCAAACGATGTTTGTAATCAAGCCTCAGGTTGTTTTTGTCATAAATAATCGATCATATTTCAACCGGACAATAGCTTCGTCAATAGAAAAGGAAAATCAAGAAAGGCACGCTCCCGGTAATGCGCAGGACTCATGTCTGGAAATTTCCACTGTCCTCTCATTGAAAGTGGTGTTTCTCCCTCATTTTTCAGAGTAAAAGCCTGAAACAATACCTAAAGACTGGCCACATGTAGAAGAAGCCATAGGGATTGTGAACTAGGTCATAAGTCTTTGTATGGTGGATAGGCTTTCAATGGAAAAGCGGGCATTTCAAAATAATAGCACTTCTTGGATGGATTTTCCTCAGGTTTTTGCCGGCCATATCAGTTCTGTTATACTCAGACATTATTTTAACAGTTTTGGAAACTTTTGTGTTTTCTATCCAAATCTACCAATTATATGCATATTCTAGCTTCTGGACCTGAGTAGCAGGCAGTTTACTTTGGGCACTCCTTTCATCCAACATTCCGAATGCTGCCCCCCTACCCTAGTGAGGTTAACTAACTGACTTGCCTAGTTAAATAAATAAAAAATGCTACAAACGGTTTGATAATCTGCATACCGCCCAATCCTAGTGTGTACCACTGAAAGTTACCCAGCCTCCAGTTGAACATGAGAACACAGCGACAGATCCTCTGCTATCTATGGTCTGTGAAATTATTATTTTTTTTATGGCCAGATGTCTCAATCCTGAGGGATTCAAAGCCCTAATCTACCAACCAGTGGTTTTTATGTGGCTTGTAGAAACTTCTTTGGTGATGGGATTTCGTCTGGGGAGTGGGCTATCTGGAGGTGCCAGTGCCTCAGAGCCGGGGGAGGGGGGGCGGCGGCAAGGGACAGAGACGTAAGGCTAGGCCTAATCTAACAGTTGCTGTCTGGCATTTTCTCAGGTATCTTGTTCCCAAGTTAGTTCCCATTTACATTTAAGTCATTTAGCAGACGCTCTTATCCAGAGCGACTTACAAATTGGTGCATTCACCTTATGATATCCAGTGGAACAACCACTTTACAATAGTGCATCTAAATATTTTAAGGGGGGGGGGGGGTTAGAAGGATTACTTTATCCTATCCCAGGTATTCCTTAAAGAGGTGGGGTTTCAGGTGTCTTCTTCACTTCTCTGAGCTTTAGTAATATAGTCTACTGCACTGTTCTAAGCAAGCTCTACCTAAAATTGAACTACTCTCTCCATTCTGTTATTAAATGTACATCATGATTAGGCTTCAGTATTAACGTCTAGATGGATGGATGGATACCCGGGCATCTGTATACTTAATGGTCAGACTAGTGTCTGCTAGGTAGTGCTGAATATAGAGCACATTGTGTGTCTTGGTGTGAGAGGCTGGATAGTTCAAAGCAGAGGAGCTCTCTCGCTCCTCGGCATAGAGTAGTGTCAGCTGTGATGGCCCATTGACATGTTAATTTCATGGTAATTTATTCTAATAGATAATCTGGGTTGATCACAGCAGCCCTTTTGCTCTGCTGACTTTGAGGTTTCTGAATAGGAGGATAGAGGCTTACACTTTCTCTCGTTCTCTTCCTCTGCCCCCCTCGCTCTCTCGGTTCTCCTCTAGTCAATTCAAAGGGTTTTATTGGCATTGGGAAACACATGTTTACAGTGCCAAAGCAAGTGAAATAGATATAAAAATGTACAGTAAACATTACACTTCCAAAGGGAATAGACATTTCAAATGTCATATGGCTATTTATGGTCCCCCCCCCCTCTTTCTACTCTGTTCTCTCTTGCTCTCTCCCACTCTTCACAATCTCTTTCACCATCATAGCCTGGGGGCCTTGGCCCAGTAGTCCTACCCCCTGTTGGGTGAACTGGGGAGTTTCATCAAGAGGCTTTGGTGACGCCCATGCTGCCTTTTTACCCCCCCCCCCCCCCATGCCCTCCATCAGGCTTTTGTTTGAATGATTCTGGATCTATATTGAGCAGTCAGATTTGAAGTGCTGTGTTTATTTTAGGTCATGTTGACTCCAGGGTATCTTTGTGAGATATCAGAAGGTAGAGATGGGTCTGTTTTTATTTATTTAGCCTCAGAGTGGCTGTGTTGAACAACTGAAAGGGGGGGGGGGGTACTCAGCTGCCTTTTGGAGAGAGGAACGCCTTACATCGAATGGCTCGACGCATATAAAGAGTATCGCATCTCTCTACACAGCGCGTAGGACAGAGGAGCTTCCACACTACAGTAACGGCATAACACACACACACACACACACACACACACACACACACACACACACACACACACACACACACACACATCCTGTGAGGGAAAGAGAGCTGCACTCTGCAGTAGCAGCATAAAACAACATTATGTAGGTCAGAGACGCTGCAGTGCTCCACTTCTGTGTGTTTTTGTGCGCTTGCTCTCTACCAAGCTCTGTGTACTCCCAGCCCAGAGACACTGACAGGATGGAACGCCACTGGCGGTCTACTGGGGCGGAAGGATGAGAATGTTCTCCTTCTCGTCTCTAATTTTCTCCCACCACCCCCCCCCCTCTCTCGTTCTCTCGCCCCCCCCCCCTCTCTCTCGTTCTCTCGCCCCCCCCCCCTCCCTCGTTCTCTCGCCCCCCCCCCTCTCTCTCGTTCTCTCGCCCCCCCCCCTCTCTCTCGTTCTCTCGCCCCCCCCCCTCTCTCTCGTTCTCTCGCCCCCCCCCCTCTCTCTCGTTCTCTCGCAACCCCCCCCCCTCTCTCTCTCTCGTTCTCTCGCCCCCCCCCCTCTCTCTCATTCTCTCGCCCTCGTTCTCTCGCCCCCCCCTCTCTCGTTCTCTCGCCCCCCCTCTCTCTCGTTCTCTCGCCCCCCCTCTCTCTCGTTCTCTCGCCCCCCCCCTCTCTCTCGTTCTCTCGCCCCCCCCCTCTCTCTCGTTCTCTCGCCCCCCCCTCTCTCTCGTTCTCTCGCCCCCCCCCTCTCTCGTTCGCTCTCACTCCCCCCCCCCCCTCGTTCGCTCTCCCATTCTCTGTACCATTGCGTGTACTGTATTGCCTTTTAAATGTGTATTCGCAACACTTCACACTGATGCAGTGGAGTGCCGTTCTCTGTTAAAGTGTGGGTGGACGGTACAGTGGCCCTCTACCACTGATCAGTGATCCTGACTGACGGCTAGCCCCTTGGTCTCCTGCTCTCTGCCCTTTCTGTGGCAGGACAGTCGTCATGTGTGTCAACTATAGCCTTCATCCTCAGCCCTGTCTCTTTATCTAGCCCATCTGCCAGCTAGGAGCCACTGCCTGTCCTTTGCATGCTCTGCGTTATGTACTATAATGTTCAACCGTGGTGCTGAAAATAATGTGGCACCGCGTTCTGAACGGGTGACGCGGTGCGCACCGCGTTCTGAACGCGTGACGCGGTGCGCACCGCGTTCTGAACGCGTGACGCGGTGCCCACCGCGTTCTGAACGCGTGACGCGGTGCCCACCGCGTTCTGAACGCGTGACGCGGTGCCCACCGCGTTCTAAACGCGTGACATTTCTTGTCTTGGAATAGCGTTGCTGTACGAATTACGTTACTGGTCTCTCATTCAATTCTGTTTTTCTCTTCCCCCCCCCTCTCCTCTAGGATGCTGTTTTGTAACATTTTATACCAGAAAAGCTGCCCTGGAGGCCCAGAATGCATTGCACAACATAAAGACCTTAACTGGGGTGAGTAAGCAGGAAGCGTGTGTGTCTTAGGGGTAACCACATTTACTCGACTGGTCGGCTGTTTGGTCGATAGGCTCTTAGTCGACCAATATGTTTGTTTTTTGGAGCAGTGCCAAAAATGTAAAAAATGATGCCACGCGAGACACCTGTCTGATTCACGCCTGTCTCGGTGGACTAATCCATTGCGGAGGCCCGTCTCGGTGGACTAATCCATTGCGGAGGCCCGTCTCGGTGGACTAATCCATTGCGGAGGCCCGTCTCGGTGGACTAATCCATTGCGGAGGCCCGTCTCGGTGGACTAATCCATTGCGGAGGCCCGTCTCGGTGGACTAATCCATTGCGGAGGCCCGTCTCGGTGGACTAATCCATTGCGGAGGCCATGGGGATGGCTCACCAGTAGTATATTTTACTGTTAATTCGATGATATTATTCCAGTCTTTATCATTGTCATTGTAGGAGTGGACACATTGTTTGCAGCGCACACAACCCAGGCTAAAATATATATATATATATATATTTTTTTCCATTCCATGAGTTGTCAATTTATTCATTGTCTTTTGTTTGGAGCACTCGTGTCAATCTTGAGTAAGGACACGCGCCTGATCACACAGGGAAGTAGGCCTAGGCTAGCTGGCCTGCACGTAAATGTTGGCCTATAAATGTGCCCATTCAGGTTTATGATACTTTTTCTGATTTGTCTTAACTCACCATCACTGGTGAGTTAATTCTCCAAAGTAATACTTTTTTCCCTTCGCCTCCAACATCAAGTAAACAAAGTTTGTTGTCACATCCATTGAGAATGATAATACACTGCTCAAAAAAATAAAGGGAACACTTAAACAACACAATGTAACTCCAAGTCAATCACACTTCTGTGAAATCAGACTGTCCACTTAGGAAGCAACACTGATTGACAATACATTTCACATGCTGTTTGTGCAAATGGAATAGACAACAGGTGGAAATTATAGGCAATTAGCAAGACACCCCCAATAAAGGAGTGGTTCTGCAGGTGGGGACCACAGACCACTTCTCAGTTCCTATGCTTCCTGGCTGATGTTTTGGTCACTTTTGAATGCTGGCGGTGCTTTCACTCTAGTGGTAGCATGAGACGGAGTCTACAACACACACAAGTGGCTCAGGTAGTGCAGCTCATCCAGGATGTCACATCAATGCGAGCTGTGGCAAGAAGGTTTGCTGTGTCTGTCAGCGTAGTGTACAGAGCATGGAGGCGCTACCAGGAGACAGTCCAGTACCAGCTACCAGGAGACGTCTCCATCAGGAGACGTGGAGGAGGCCGTAGGAGGGCAACAACCCAGCAGCAGGACCGCTACCTCCGCCTTTGTGCAAGGAGGAGCAGGAGAAGCACTGCCAGAGCCCTGCAAAATGACCTCCAGCAGGCCACAAATGTGCATGTGTCTGCTCAAACGGTCAGAAACAGACTCCATGAGGGTGGTATGAGGGCCCGACGTCCACAGGTGGGGGTTGTGCTTACAGCCCAACACCGTGCAGGACGTTTGGCATTTGCCAGAGAACACCAAGATTGGCAAATTCGCCACTGGCGCCCTGTGCTCTTCACAGATGAAAGCAGGTTCACACTGAGCACGTGACAAAGTCTGGAGACGCTGTGGAGAACGTTCTGCAGCCTGTAACATCCTCCAGCATGACCGGTTTGGCGGTGGGTCAGTCATGGTGTGGGGTGGCATTTCTTTGGGGGGCCGCACAGCCCTCCATGTGCTCGCCAGAGGTAGCCTGACTGCCATTAGGTACCGAGATGAGATCCTCAGACCCCTTGTGAGACCATATGCTGGTGCGGTTGGCCCTGGGTTCCTCCTAATGCAAGACAATGCTAGACCTCATGTGGCTGGAGTGTGTCAACAGTTCCTGCAAGAGGAAGGCATTGATGCTATGGACTGGCCCGCCCGTTCCTCAGACCTGAATCCAATTGAGCACATCTGGGACATCATGTCTCGCTCCATCCACCAACGCCATGTTGCACCACAGACTGTCCAGGAGTTGGCGGATGCTTTAGTCCAGGTCTGGGAGGAGATCCCTCAGGAGACCATCCGCCACCTCATCAGGAGCATGCCCAGGCGTTGTAGGGAGGTCATACAGGCATGTGGAGGTCACACACACTACTGAGCCTCATTTTGACTTGTTTTAAGGACATTACATCAAAGTTGGATCAGCTTGTAGTGTGGTTTTCCACTTTAATTTTGAGTGTGACTCCAAATCCAGACCTCCATGGGTTGATAAATTGGATTTCCATTGATTTATTTTTGTGATTTTGTTGTCAGCACATTCAACTATGTAAAGAAAAAAGTATTTAAGATTATTTATTTCATTCAGATCTAGGATGTGTTTAAGTGTTCCCTTTATTTTTTTGAGCAGTATAGTTCCTTAATGTAGCCTATTGGAAAAATCTTTCCAGCTCTGATCCAGTAGAAACCTCATATAATAGGCCTACCTGATTTATTTCTTATCCCATCTGCAAATAACCTGTGTTGCAATTTTGATAGCTGGACCAAGTTAATAGTTGATACAATGTTTCAAGTTCCTTGCAGGCAGTCCAATGGGATTTACAGGATATTTTTCCTTTATGATATTGTCTGTCCGCAGTGTTTTTATTTGTTGGTTTATGTAGGTTATTTTTTTTTACATATTTGCAATGGCAATAAGTTACTTTTAGATAGTATTTTGATTAACCATGTGACATAGCTTTTGAGACGACTATAAATGAAATTTATAGTTCCACGAAAATGTGAATATTTAAAAATCATAACTAGCATGCAAGTCAGTAGAAATGGTACGATTTTACTTGGCACTCCAAATGGAGAAGGTTGTGGACCGCTGGTGCATTCTATTACCGACAACTTCAGGAGTGTAATGGCACAATAAACCAAAACCAATCGCAGCGGGAAGAAGGTTGGGAACAGGTTTTTCCCCCCTGCTGGTTAGGTTATTGATCTCTGGAAAATGGAGCACTGCTTCACGACAGGCATGCTTGCAGCTTTACAGCAAGGAAAATGGCTTGTCTAATTTTTTATTTTAATTAACCTTTTTTATTTAACTAGGGAAGTCAGTTAAGAAGAAATTATTATTTACAATGACGGCCTAGGAACAGTGGGTTTAACTGCCTTGTTCAGGGGCAGAACGCTGTCAGCTCGGGAATTCGCTCTAGCAACCTTTCGGTTACTGGCCCAGCGCTCTAACCACTAGGCTACCTGCCGTCCTAACCTAAACGGGTATAAAACATGACCCATATTACCGGAGGTCTTGATTTTCTTTCTAGTGGGTTTTGCACGCATCTTATTTTACAAACCATGTCACGGGCTGTTTTTATACTAATCCCGGGTCGCTAATTATCGGTTTGATAACAAACAACATTCATTAATGTTACCTAGCTAGCTAACAACCTGCTAACTTGAAGGGTGGTTTAGGCAAATTTGATTGGCCCATAAAGAAAGGGTAACACTGCTAATCATTATGTGCTTGAAAATAGGTAGGTTTCATATAGGCCTAATGTAAGCCTGAACTATGTAATATTTTGAATTCTCTTTGGGGCCTAACGTTATAAGAGTTGGGAGCAGTGTGTGTTTGTGGGAGAGTGAGTGATGGAGAAACATTTAGAAAACGTGAACATGCGTCCTGGGGACGGGACCAACATGATGCTAGCTCACATTTTTTTTCTTTTTCACCTCGGTATTGCAATACTAATCGGTGATATTTGGCCTGGTATTGTATCATTTGTGGAATGGTATCGTGACAACACTAAATAACCACACTGCCGTGTCCAGATTGACCTAGCTCTCTGCAATAACCACACTGCCGTGTCCAGATTGACCTAGCTCTCTGCAATAACCACACAGCCGTGTCCAGATTGACCTAGCTCTCTGCGGTGATGACCACACAGCCGTGTCCAGATTGACCTAGCTCTCTGCGGTGATGACCACACAGCCGTGTCCAGATTGACCTAGCTCTCTGCGGTGATGACCACACAGCCGTGTCCAGATTGACCTAGCTCTCTGCGGTGATGACCACACAGCCGTGTCCAGATTGACCTAGCTCTCTGCGGTGATGACCACACAGCCGTGTCCAGATTGACCTAGCTCTCTGCGGTGATGACCACACAGCCGTGTCCAGATTGACCTAGCTCTCTGCGGTGATGACCACACAGCCGTGTCCAGATTGACCTAGCTCTCTGCGGTGATGACCACACAGCCGTGTCCAGATTGACCTAGCTCTCTGCGGTGATGACCACACAGCCGTGTCCAGATTGACCTAGCTCTCTGCGGTGATGACCACACAGCCGTGTCCAGATTGACCTAGCTCTCTGCGGTGATGACCACACAGCCGTGTCCAGATTGACCTAGCTCTCTGCGGTGATAACCACACAGCCGTGTCCAGATTGACCTAGCTCTCTGCGGTGATGACCACACTGCCGTGTCCAGATTGACCTAGCTCTCTGCAGTGTCCAGATTGACCTAGCGCTCTGCAGTGATAACCACACTGCCGTGTCCAGATTGACCTAGCTCTCTGCCGTGTCCAGATTGACCTAGCTCTCTGCCGTGTCCAGATTGACCTAGCTCTCTGCCGTGTCCAGATTGACCTCTCTCGCGCTCTCTCACTCACACACGCGTGATTACAACACAGACCTATAGGTTATTTATTGTAATTAACGAAATCAGCCAAATGTCCATGATGTTGTTGGTTTATCGTCCCAGCTCTACTCTGGCAGTTAAAGCATTTTCAAATGGTGTATTTTGGACAGCTGCTCCTTACCTCAGCCAGTCCTGCTGCTCCTGGCATTGACTGGAGTCCCATGGCGCGTCAGTGGAACAGCTTGTGTCCCTGTCGGTCAGCAGACCTGGGTTCAAATACTATTTAAAACTATTTCAAATAGTTGAGCTGTTCTTGAACTTATTGCAATGGAACCAACCTGCAAAACCTGTCCTGACCACCCATTTTGGCACACCAGGCAGGCTAATGGAAATGCTCAGTTATTTGAAAGATTTCAAATAGTATTTGAATGCAGGTAGGCCTGCCTGTCGCACTGACTCTCTGTGCCTTCCTCTCCTTGGTGAGTGACGCCGGTCCTCATACTGAGAGGGCCATCTGTCGATTTATCTTAGTTCCCTTTCCTCTCGTAATTTAAAAAAATATATATATTAAAATCATAACCGCATGACTGCCTCTTGTTTTTATCATGAGTGCTCAAGCGAGGAAGTAAAATTGTCATAAATACACAGCAAACACATTTTTAAACTTAAAGCCTAGATATATTTCTCATGGTTCCCTTCTGTAGAAAAATAACACATTTCATACAGTCAGCCTAGCCTCCCTTGTGTGTTTTTGCTTTGATATTGAAAGCTTGCTCGAGTAATATATCCAATCCATTTCCCATGACAAATAAACTTAACTTGAAACCTTACAACTTCACTCATATTTCTATTCCCCTTAGTTAAAATTGTATTCGCTACGCTATATATTCCTTCAATTCCCTTTCCTGCTGTCTCTGGGCCAACATGGCAGGTGTAGATTGCTAATCCAAGAGGCTAACTCTTCAGATCCACTTCTCCCACAGCGTATTGGAGGATCTAATGGAACTGCCAAGGGAAATAAGTTGCAGGTGGAAATATGTAATTTGGAGACTGATTGGATTTTCTGCAAGCTTCTTGTTGGAAGGTTGAGCTATGGCGCTCATTTTTTGGCGAGTGTTAGCAATGCTAGTGGAAATGGATGGTGTTTAGTTAGCGTTCCATTCACTTTAAATGCCAGTAAACATTTTTAGAAGCAGACCAGAGGAGACCAACAGTTGTGAAATGAATCCTGAACGGATGTTGACAGGAAGTAATCAATAACTGAAATCCCCCTGACTTGGTCTGCATCCCAAACGTAAACCATATTCCCTAGATGGCCCCGGTAAAAAGTTGCACACTTTATAGGGAATAGTGTGTCGCTCTGACCCAGCCGAAGAAAGATGAAAGAAGTTGGATCTGAGGATTTGAGCCCCACCTCTAGCCAGTGGACATATCCACTTCCATAGCTGACTGGAGTGTTGGACATGATGGGGTTTGAGAGGAGGAGAGCGAACAATAGAGACGTAGTGGAAGAAAAGGATGAGGGAATAAACCGGCAAGAGGGCAACATGGGATTTTTCTAAATTCTCAGTCTCACCTTCCTTTCATCTGTACTGTTTGGGAAAGACTGGACAAACCTGTGAAAACAATATGACGGCATCAAGCTCATTGTTAGGCTGGCTTTCACCTGACCTGATCAGTTCTTTTCAAATTAGTTCCAGTGGAGAGGGAGGAGGGAGGCTGGGATGAGACAGGTTTTTAGGAGGAATCATCAGCCAAGCAGCACCTGGTCTGTTGGTCGTGGGAACTAACGGTTGTTGGCGCGTGTGATTGTGGTGACAGGCGTGACGATGGCATGATAAACATGTTTCTTCCGTGTTCTCCTCTTAGATGCATCATCCCATCCAGATGAAGCCCGCCGACAGCGAGAAAACAAACGGTGAGTGACATCACCGCAGATACGCTGTGGCACTGGCTGAAGTTTGTAAGCAAAACATGGCTTCTGACCGGTTTAAATAGAGTGGGGCTGTGTCTCAAATAGAACGCTGTGTCTGAACCCTCCTACTCCTTATGTACTGCACTACTTATGACCAGGGCCCATAGGGAATTAATGGGTTTTTATTTGGGGGGGGGGGCAACCTGAGAATAGAACACAGGTAGTGTCTACCATGAAATCCCAGAGGGGAAATTACAAGGAGGGGGGGGGGGGGGGGACTTCTTTTATTTAAAAAATGCATGCATGTGTTGTACAATGACCGGTGTCTATGTTCAGTGTTTGTGCAGAGATGAACAGAGTGCATTTTCAGTATAGTTAAAACAATCGTTGATATAATAATTTATATCTCCATTTCAGCGGTGGAAGACAGAAAACTCTTTATCGGAATGGTGACGAAGAAATACGGCGAGAACGAGGTTCGGCTGATGTTCTCTGCTTTCGGCCAGATAGAGGAATGCCGAATTCTCCGTGGACCCGACGGTCTGAGCAGAGGTGGGTTGTGGGTAACGCCGTGTCACACTCCACGCTTCCTTTTATACCAAGTGGTCCTGTGTTCAGTGAAATGAGTTGGTAAGAGTGTGGGGATATTAACACCAGAGGTCTTGGGTTCAATTCCCGCAAAGGAATCATAATACACGTAGTCCAAATATATGCATATCAAATGTACTGCAAGTCGCTTTGGATACAAATCTGATTGGTTAGGTTCAATGGTAGTGGCTTCCTCTTTAAATGCCCCCCCCCACGCAGAGCGGGGGGCCGCACTACCGCTCTCACCACTGCCTGTAACAATAGGCCCGGCCGTCGCCATGGCAACCCCTAGCTGCTGGTGTTCTGGGCCGGGCTCAGCTGGCAGGCAGCACAGGACACACACACACACACACACAGTACTGCACCGCCCCCACTATGCTCCACAAAGGATGGGATTACTCCTGTCTGTCTGTGCCGCAGAAGACGCCATAAAAGCCAATGAGCTGAAAGCAGAGCCGAACATGCAGAGCTCCAACTGTCACTGCACCCTGTGGCTAGATGTTAGCCATGTTGAGTGTCTGTCATTGTAGCATGTGACGTTGCCATGTTTTTAATTTTTACACAGATCTATTCATTTACGCCATCCCTATCCGTTGTTATCACATTCACCCTCTCACCACATCCACGTCGCCCCCATCCTCAGCTTCTCTTAATTGTGATATTATAATACGTCTGTTACTGTTACGTTACTGTGCCCATGTGATTGTTGTTGTGACTGTCGTTGTTGTTTGTTCCATGTACTAACCAGTGAGAGCAGTCCCTTCTGTAGGTGTGCTTGGAGTGCCGTTCATTCTGGTGTTACTGTAATGTGTAATGTTTCATAACGACGTGTCCAAATACCTTTTTTTTTTTTTTTTTTGTGTGTGTGTGTCTGGTTTTGTTTCTTCTTTGTCCCTCCCTCCCCCTCTTGTTCCCTCTCCCTTCCCCCTTACAGGCTGTGCGTTTATCACATTTTCTACCAGGGCTCAGGCTGCGAATGCAATCAAATCCCTGCATCATTCTCAGACAATGGAGGTACTGTACCCCTCAGCACATATTTACCTTTTTTTAAATCTGTTTTAGAGGAAGCCTAATGAATCCATAATGTCCCACAAAAATATTATTGATAATGTGACTTGTCAAGTTGCAAAGCACCATTCAATCTCTTAGATAAGTATTTACCGTTTATTTTTTACATAGTAGAACATTAGCCTCCCCTCGATCGAATAGGGCGTTTAACTGAAATAAATATAGGCTACCTTTTTTATTCGAGTATTTGTCCCACTAAATCTGTTGAAAACAGGGGCCGGTATTCCTGTTGAGTCAGTTCAGTGCTCAGGAACTGGAGCAGAAGTATTGTGACGGTCAACATGTCAGCGGCTCCCTAGTGAAGCATCCAACCGATCCCTAATTAGGAACAACTCATTAAATCTAGCTCATCTCTGGGCCTCAGAGATTAGAACTAGGCCCTGCTAATGGTGGCACCTTTAGGGCTGCTGTGAAATTCTGGAACCTTTTTTTTAAATTTAAATTCCCATGTTTTCTAGCAATCACGGTTGAAGGGTTCCCTTTTGATTCTGCATATCCTTTGACTGGGATTTCTGGGGACTTTTACAACCCTAGTAGTCCCTTTACCATCTGTTACCCCCTGGTGCTATGGGAGCTGTTACTAGTGTAGAAAGTCATATTCCCGATCAAGCCTGGTCCCCTCATCTGGCACTCTAACACAGATACCTTCCGCATGTCTACGTCTGGTCTCTCCAGTGATACGTCAATATCTGGCTTGTAATGTCTGTCTGTTACAGAGTGCTATCCTATGTGTATGCCTTTTGTTGTGACAATGTTTTATCTAGTTATGTCTTGACTTGGAAGTACACGTGTGTGTGTGTGTGAGAGAGAAGTCGACTCTCCTCAACCTCAGTCCCTCTCGTCCAGCCCAATCGTCACTTTGAGCCATACCCTTCAGTGTTACAAAGTGTAATTGTCTGTCTGTGAACATGATCCCTTCCTGGGTCTGTCTGTCTGTCTGTCTGTCTGTCTGTGAATATGATCCCTTCCTGGGTCTGTCTGTCTGTCTGTCTGTCTGTGAATATGATCCCTTCCTGGGTCTGTCTGTCTGTGAACATGATCCCTTCCTGGGTCTGTCTGTCTGTGAACATGATCCCTTCCTGGGTCTGTCTGTCTGTGAACATGATCCCTTCCTGGGTCTGTCTGTGGAATGTTGCCTGGCTTTGTCGTGCATGGCAGTGTGTTCCATCTCTGTTTACTATTTGAATGCAACACCGTGGCAAATTATTTAAATAAATATATTTCCAGATTACCACAGGACGTAGTCCATCCCCTACAATGGATTCCTGACAAATGGCCTTGCAGATTTTCCACTGTTATAGTGATGGTCTTTCTGGATGTGAATTTCACTGGGTGACGTCTAACCCTCCCCTCCCTCCCACAGGGCTGCACTTCTCCCATGGTGTGTAAGTTTGCGGACACTCAGAGGGACAAGGAGCAGCGGCGCTTGCAGCAGCAGATGGCCCAACAGATGCAGCAGCTTAACAGCGCCTCCACCTGGGGAAATCTGGCAGGGTTGGGAGGCCTCACGCCACAGTACTTGGCCGTAAGTGCACCTTTATACCAGGTTTGGGGTTAATTCAGAAAGTAAACCAAATTCCAATTCCACATTTTCCTCATTGAAAAGCATTGAGGAGAATTAGAATTTCATTGTACTTCCTGAATTGAAATGGAATCGATCCCAACCCTGCTTAACTTCTGGCGTCCCACCTGCGGGACACAGCCAGTGAAACATCAGGACGGATAATTCAAAAACAACAAAATGTCATAATTCAACTTTCTCAAACATACGATGATTTTACACCATTTTAAAGATACACTTCTCGTTAATCTAACCACATTGTCCGATTTCAAAAAGGCTTTACAGCGAAAGCAAAACGTTAGAGTACATAGACAAAAATAATCACACAGCCATTTTCCAAGCAAGGACATGTATCAATAAAACCCAAAACACAGCGAAATGAAGCACTAACCTTTTGACGATCTTCATCAGATGACACTCCTAGGACATTATGTTACACAATACATGTATGTTTTGTTTTATAAAGTTCATATTTATATCCAAAAACAGCATTTTACATTGGCGTGTGATATTCAGAAAATGTATTCCCACCAAAACGTCCGGTGAATGTGCACATCAATTTACAAAAATACTCATCATAAACGTTGACAAAATACACTGCTCAAAAAAATAAAGGGAACACTAAAATAACATCCTAGATCTGAATGAATGAAATAATCTTATTAAATACTTTTTTCTTTACATAGTTGAATGTGCTGACAACAAAATCACACAAAAATAATCAATGGAAATCCAATTTATCAACCCATGGAGGTCTGGATTTGGAGTCACACTCAAAATTAAAGTGGAAAACCACACTACAGGCTGATCCAATGTCCTTAAAACATTGGCTGATGTAATGTCCTTAAAACAAGTCAAAATGAGGCTCAGTAGTGTGTGTGGCCACCACGTGCCTGTATGACCTCCCTACAATGCCTGAGCATGCTCCTGATGAGGTGGCGGATGGTCTCCTGAGGGATCTCCTCCCAGACCTGGACTAAAGCATCCGCCAACTCCTGGACAGTCTGTGGTGCAACATGGCGTTGGTGGATGGAGCGAGACATGATGTCCCAGATGTGCTCAATTGGATTCAGGTCTGGGGAACGGGCAGGCCAGTCCATAGCATCAATGCCTTCCTCTTGCAGGACCTGCTGACACACTCCAGCCACATGAGATCTAGCATTGTCTTGCATTAGGAGGAACTCAGGGCCAACCGCACCAGCATATGGTCTCACAAGGGGTCTGAGGATCTCATCTCGGTACCTAATGGCAGTCAGGTTACCTCTGGCGAGCACATGGAGGGCTGTGCGGCCCCCCAAAGAAATGCCACCCCACACCATGACTGACCCACCGCCAAACCGGTCATGCTGGAGGATGTTGCAGGCAGCAGAACGTTCTCCATGGCGTCTCCAGACTCTGTCACGTCTGTCACATGTGCTCAGTGTGAACCTGCTTTCATCTGTGAAGAGCACAGGGCGCCAGTGGCGAATTTGCCAATCTTGGTGTTCTCTGGCAAATGCCAAACGTCCTGCACGGTGTTGGGCTGTAAGCACAACCCCCACCTGTGGACGTCGGGCCCTCATACCACCCTCATGGAGTCTGTTTCTGACCGTTTGAGCAGACACATGCACATTTGTGGCCTGCTGGAGGTCATTTTGCAGGGCTCTGGCAGTGCTTCTCCTGCTCCTCCTTGCACAAAGGCGGAGGTAGCGGTCCTGCTGCTGGGTTGTTGCCCTCCTACGGCCTCCTCCACGTCTCCTGATGTACTGGCCTGTCTCCTGGTAGCGCCTCCATGCTCTGGACACTACGCTGACAGACACAGCAAACCTTCTTGCCACTGCTCGCATTGATGTGCCATCCTGGATGAGCTGCACTACCTGAGCCACTTGTGTGGGTTGTAGACTCCGTCTCATGCTACCACTAGAGTGAAAGCACCGCCAGCATCCAAAAGTGACCAAAACATCAGCCAGGAAGCATAGGAACTGAGAAGTGGTCTGTGGTCCCCACCTGCTGAACCACTCCTTTATTGGGGGTGTCTTGCTAATTGCCTATAATTTCCACCTGTTCTCTATTCCATTTGCACAACAGCATGTGAAATTTATTGTCAATCAGTGTTGCTTCCTAAGTGGACAGTTTGATTTCACAGAAGTGTGATTGACTTGGAGTTACATTGTGTTGTTTAAGTGTTCCCTTTATTTTTTTGAGCAGTATACATAACAATTATTTTAAGAATTATAGATAGACTACCCCTTTATGCAACTGCTGTGTCAGATTTTAAAATAGCGTTAAGGAGAAAGCACATTTTTCAATATTCTGAGTACATAGCTCAGCCATCACGGCGAGCTATTCAGACACCCGCCAAATTCGGGGCAACCTAAACTCAGAATTACTATTAGAAATATTGTATTATCTTTGCTGATCTTCGTCAGAATGCACTCCCAGGACTGCTACTTCCACAAGAAATGTTTTTGTTCCAAATAATCCATATTTATGTCCAAATACCTCCGTTTTGTTCGTGCGTACAGATAACTTATCCAAAGTCAAAATGTTCCATTACCGTACTTAGAAGCATGTCAAACGCTGTTTAAAATCAATCTTTATGGTATTTGTAACGTAAAATTGCGATAATATTCCAACCGGACAATAGCATATTCATTCAAGAAGAAAAAGGAGGGGCGCGCTCGCGGGAGCATATCCAATCCCTTTGTTGCCAGGCAGACCACTCAGTAACTGAGCTCCTATACTCTGCCCAGTGACAGGAAAATGCTCAAACCACTTTCTGAAGGCTTTAGACAGCCAATGGAAGCCTTAGGAAGTGCAACGTCACCCCACAGACACTGGAGCTTCGATAGAGAATCAAAAGAAGAACTATAATTCTCAGACTTTTCACTTCCTGCTTGGATTTTTCTCAGGTTTTTGCCTGCCATATGAGTTCTGTTGTACTCACAGACACCATTCAAACAGTTTTAGAAACTTCAGAGTGTTTTCTATCCAAATCCACTAATAATATGCATATTCTAGTTTCTGGGCCAGAGTAGTAACCTGTTTTAAATTGGGTACGTTTTTCATCCGGCCGTGAAAATACTGCCCCCTAGCCCAGACAGGTTAATACTCCATAGTACACTATAGTACACCACATTAACCTGGGTGGCCTCACGCCACAATACCTGGCAGTAACTGTAAACCATCAATATACACACATTTTATCATTGTTGGAAAGCATGACATTGAAGTAATTGACTCCTTCTCATTTTGTTTTTCCTCGGGTTCTTGTCATCTCTCCTAGCCTTTTTTTCTTAAACCGTATTTGAGAAAATCCGAGGGCCTTCTCGGACCTTCTCCTCCAGTGAGTTTTGAGGAGAGAGGACTCGAGGAATCACAAAGCCTGAACTAATTGAGAAAGTGCACAAGTCTCTCCTTTGCTCTATTGTTCTAGAACTCTCTTTCGCTTTGTTTTACAGTTGCTCCAACAGGCTACGGCTACCAGTAACCAGAGTACTTTTGGTAACCAGAGTACTTTTGGTAACCAGAGTACTTTTGGTAACCAGAGTACTTTTGGTGGCATGCAGAGACTAGGAGGTGAGTCACTCACTGTCCCTGTTCATGTCCCCCCATAACTCTAACCCACTTGAAGAAACAGACAACTGTTTATGTAAACAACCTTCTGACTCAGCGCTTCACTCCCACATAGTTTCACAACCACTGACATCACATTACCCTTGAATGAGATCATCGTTGGGAAGATTAATCAGAGTAGCTATTGTAGGAGACATAAGTCTGCTGGGGACAAACTTAAAGGGTTGAATATCAAAAACCTTTGGAGTGCCTCAAGGCAGTGTGCTAGGCTCACTTGTTTTCCTGTTTATATGTCAATATGACATCTTGTTGTTGCAATCTCCTTCCGTAAGCCGATGATTCCGCTCTTCTGGTCTCCCATAAGGACAGCTGATGCAGCTCCATTTCCCCCTCCCGGGTGTCATTGCAAATAGGAACCTGTTCTTAGTTATATTTATCGAGATATAGCCGTTCTCTCCTTCCCTGTTCCAGCCATGTTAGCTGATCATGACAATATTACTTCTTATATATATATGACGATGTTAATAATAAACTTCCTCCCTCTCTCCTCTTCCAGGTGTGAACCAGCTGCAGCTGCAGAACCTGGCCACATTAGCAGCTGCCGCCTCTGCAGCCCAAAACTCAGGCGGCTCCACCAACGCCCTGTCAGCCAACAGCGCTTTAGGTAATCTCTATAACTCAGGTAAATATGGTACACCACTTTCCTTTTACGTCCAGGTAATATAGTAGGCTGTTCAAACCCAGTTTCTCTCATTATTACTTTTGTGTCATTTTAAAAAGTCGCCAGCCACCAAAAGATTACAACTACCTCTTCGTCTTGCCTGGGTTCTATCCTATGCAGCCGTGGGCTGAGCTTTCCTCCAGCGGACGGTCGGGGGGGCCGTAACATAGTTATAAATAATTTGTACACGTCGATCCCGAACAGATAGTATTTGACAAAAACAGAATCATTTCCGACCTTCATTACATTGGGATACGATCAGATATGCCTCTAGTTATGCGGGAGTACTTCAGGTTGCCTATTGAGGAGCCCTGCTACATGTCGTAGTTTATTTGCTTTTTGTTATCTTTAATTTATTTACGACTATGTGAGTTAATCAGTGTTGATAGATTAGTTTGTGGGGTGAGTGAGTCTCGGTTTACCTAATTGTGATCTCCCCCAGCAGCCGGCCAGACAACCGGTTCCAACGCGGGTGCAGCCATGAACACCCTGGCCTCTCTGGGCCTGACCCAGGGCCTTGGCGGGGGTCTGACGGGGGCCTCCATGGGCCTCAACAACCTCAACGCCCTCACTGGGGGGGTCAGCGGTGAGTATGCCCTCAGTGAGTACCGCACCAAAAAAAAAGACTTTACTACCTTTTCTTCAACCCTTTTGTTTCTGTCTTTCAAATCATACCTTCATTCTGTTGATGTTCTTTAGGTATCTGGTTGGTTTCATGGACACAGATCGCCTGGTCCTGGACTTAAAATAATGCTTTGGAGAATCTCCATAAATATTCCAGGACTAGGCTAGTGTCTGGGAACCTAACCACTCATCTGGTTGGTTTCATGGACACAGATCGCCTGGTCCTGGACTTAAAATAATGCTTTGGAGAATCTCCATAAATATTCCAGGACTAGGCTAGTGTCTGGGAACCTAACCACTCATCTGGTTGGTTTCATGGACACAGATCGCCTGGTCCTGGACTTAAAATAATGCTTTGGAGAATCTCCATAAATATTCCAGGACTAGGCTAGTGTCTGGGAACCTAACCACTCATCTGGTTGGTTTCATGGACACAGATCGCCTGGTCCTGGACTTAAAATAATGCTTTGGAGAATCTCCATAAATATTCCAGGACTAGGCTAGTGTCTGGGAACCTAACCACTCATCTGGTTGGTTTCATGGACACAGATCGCCTGGTCCTGGACTTAAAATAATGCTTTGGAGAATCTCCATAAATATTCCAGGACTAGGCTAGTGTCTGGGAACCTAACCACTCATCTGGTTGGTTTCATGGACACAGATCGCCTGGTCCTGGACTTAAAATAATGCTTTGGAGAATCTCCATAAATATTCCAGGACTAGGCTAGTGTCTGGGAACCTAACCACTCATCTGGTTGGTTTCATGGACACAGATCGCCTGGTCCTGGACTTAAAATAATGCTTTGGAGAATCTCCATAAATATTCCAGGACTAGGCTAGTGTCTGGGAACCTAACCACTATAGTCCTCATTGAATCTCAAATGTATGACTACATGTATGGTAGGGCCCATACCGGTATTGCACAATAAAAAAACCTTTCCATGGAAAAAGTAGGGCCGTTCCTGTAGGTGTCGAAGCCTCTCTGGCTGTTGTATCCACTTGCGTGGATGTAATCTATATTTTTGAATTGTCAAATAAATTCTATGTTTCCGTCTACTGTGTTAGGTATGGCTGCTATGAACGGGGGCCTGGGGGCCTCGATGGCTAATGGCTCTGGAGCGAGCTCCATGGATGCCCTGACCCAGGCTTACTCAGGGATGCAGCAGTACACTGCTTCTGCCCTGCCTTCCCTCTACAGCCAGTCCCTGCTGCAGGGTGCAGCCGGCGGGAGCCAGAAGGAAGGTGGGTCTCAGGGCACACACCAATTACCAGTTTTGTTTTGATCCTCTGTGTCAGCTAGTCTCTTGTCAGCCCATATGGTTGATTGAGATTATTGGATATGATAACAAATAATACAAAAATTTACATTGTGGTCATTTAGCAGATGCTCTTATCCAGAGTACATACATTTTCATACTTCTTTCTCCTCTTTTGTACTGCCGTCCCCCCCGTGGGAGTCGAACATATGCAGACAGACAAGTATTGTATGTACTACCATAAAGTCAATTACTTATTTCCATTGGGATCCCTTTAAATGTACACACCAGTTACACACACGTGTGATCAAAACGTGTGTGTGTGTGTGTGTGTGTGTGTGTGTGTGTGTGTCCGAGGGTCATGTAAGTCCATATGTGCTGGGCACCTACCTAAAAGGTGTTTGACGTTTTACAGAAAATAATTGATTAGCCATAGGGCACAGTGTCACATGTTTACTGAGTACCACAACATTATCAAAAAAAAAAAAAAAAGTGCATCCTCTACTTCCTTGATCCTTTAGCCAGGAGCCAGAGGGATGGTGAGTCAGTCCAGTCACACTAAGCACACCTGAGTTCAGGTAGTATTGTCTTTCTTTCAAATACTTTGAATAGTTGCTTGAGACTGCCACAAGTATTGTAAGTTAACCCCTAAACTTTAATCTTGGGTCAGTTTTGCTTTTTCACCCAATAATGGTTACGGTTAGGATTGGGGGACGGGAAGCTGATCCTAGATCTGTACCTAGGGGAGATTTTACCAGGGAGTCTTTGAGTGGCAGATGGGCAGGCTTTGCACTTTTGGGACTATTCCATTGTGCCAGGCGAGCTCAATCAAGCACAGATTGAGTATTGGAAAGATTTTAAATACTGTTTTGAACCCAGGTCGGTCTGATGGCCACAGGTGTGCGTTGGTGTTTCTTGATCTGTCAAAATGTTTCTTCCTTTGACCTTAGTCTACCTTTCTCACATCTTTCTCTTTCTATCTCTTCCCACAGGTCCTGAGGGGGCTAACCTGTTCATCTATCACCTGCCCCAGGAGTTTGGAGACCAGGATGTCCTTCAGATGTTCATGCCTTTCGGAAACGTTGTCTCTGCCAAAGTCTTCATTGACAAACAGACCAATCTGAGCAAATGCTTCGGTACGTACGATCGTCTTCTACCCCTAAACATGAGCATAGTCGATGGCCATCGTAAAATCATTTTTGTTGCTCCAATTCTAAAATGCATAGATCAATGTTTTATTGCTTACCTAAGAGTTTAGTTTACCACAAACGTCTCTCTCGCCAACTTGCTTTTTGCACTGTTGGTTAAACTATAACTTTTAATGGCTGTTTACTAGTATTCTCCATTCCTCAGGGTTCGTCAGCTACGTCAATCTAGTATTTATCTTTCCCTCGTCCATTCCTCAGGGTTCGTCAGCTACGACAATCCAGTGTCGGCGCAGGCCGCCATCCAGGCCATGAACGGCTTCCAGATCGGCATGAAGAGGCTCAAGGTGCAGCTGAAGCGCTCCAAGAATGACAGCAAACCCTACTGATCGTACCCAGGGCAGGGGGCCTTCCCCCTGGCTCTGTGTTAGCACTGCTAGGGTAAGTCTGCCCAACCAGCTAGCCAACCCACGACTAGAGCCGAGGCCATCCGATCAACACAGCAGAGACTTATTTCACTGGGCTGTGATTGAAAGTTGCTGTTGGTGTCATACCAACTCTCACCACTTGGGTCGTCGATTTATTATTCGCTTAAGTTACGATCTTATCTCTCTACACGTTTAGTACACCATCCATTCCTTTTACAGTTTCATGTCATTTTTAAGAGTCGTATAAAGTGTTTTAATTTATGATTTATTTATAGCTATCAATGGAGCCCATGTTCAAGGGGGTCCTCTGTGTCGACTGCTATAAGAGGGAGCATCAGATTTGGTTATTTCCGTACCATTTCATTACCTCTACAAAGTTTTCAATACAGGTTGACTAAGGATCAGACACACGCTTGATACTGTCAAAGCTCTTGGTCTTCATTCTGTCGCATTGATCTCTATGTGAAGCTCCCTTTTTATGTTCTCTCTCTGCTTCCATCTTTTTCTCTCTCTCTCTTTCTCAATCTAATCCATGTCAAGCTGCTGGGGCTACCTCTGCTCTCCTCTCTCAACTTCTTCCAATAATTCCATCCATCTGTCCAAGTCTTCCCTAAAGGGACTGACTGGTTGGCGATGGATCAGTGTATGTCTTAGTCTACCATACATCTAGTGATGTCATTTCCTGTGTCAAACCTGTTTATTGTTCTGTGTGTGGGGAAACGCTTGTCCCTGATTTGCAGTTATGTTATGTGTGGTGACTGGCAGCTGTTGGTTGATTGTGCCTCATGGTTGAAAGGTTATTGTGCTGTGGCTCTGTCTAACTTCTCTCTCTTTTTCTCCTCTCCTCTCTCTTTTTCTCCTCTCCCCTCTCTTTCTCTCTCTCCTCTCCTATCTACCTCTCCTCTCCTATCTACATCTCTCTCTCCTCTCCCCTCTCTTTCTCTCTCTCCTCTCCTATCTACATCTCTCTCTCCTCTCCTATCTACATCTCTCTCTCCTCTCCTATCTACATCTCTCTCTCCTCTCCTATCTACATCTCTCTCTCCTCTCCTATCTACATCTCTCTCTCCTCTCCTATCTACATCTCTCTCTCCTCTCCTATCTACATCTCTCTCTCCTCTCCTATCTACATCTCTCTCTCCTCTCCTATCTACATCTCTCTCTCCTCTCCTATCTACATCTCTCTCTCCTCTCCTATCTACATCTCTCTCTCCTCTCCTATCTACATCTCTCTCTGTGTTTTTTCTTCCCTTTTTTAGAACAAATCTTCATGCCTGTTTGCTCATCATTAGCCTAGCATGTCCTCATGGTGTTGAAAACCGACTCCAAACTCCTCTTCCTCCCGGCTACTCATCCTCCCACCATTGTCTCTAAAGCTCGCCTGACCAATAGGCTACCTGGGCACACACCCCGCTGACCTTTGACCTATGACATTTGACCTTAGCTCAACATGATTGGGTGTGTCCAAAATGGCACCCTGCTCCCTATATGGTGCACTGCTTTTGCCCAGAGCCTTTTTGACCAGTGCAAGTTACTGCACTATATAGGGAAGAGGCTGCCATTTTGGATACAGAGCTGATTTTGTTTATGCATGCAACTTCGTTTTTCTTTTTTCCTGTATAAAATGTGAGGGGAGGTCGGTCAAGCAAAATCAATGTGAAATCTTACCTGCGCTCATTTCATTTAAAATACTTTGTTTTTGTACATTTTCTGCAAATGCAAATGCAAAAAAAAAAAAAAAAAAACTTGTTTTAAAAGCCTGTGGGATTGTTATTTTTGTTTTGTAATTTGCTTGTTTCTGTTGCTTGTTTCTTTTTTACCTCTTCTCTCTCAGTATAAAGTTCACTTGAAAGTTTGAATACAGGGACTAGCACAGCGCTGTGCTACTTTGTGCCATTAGTAATACGTCTGCTTCTGAAACAACAAAATAATGCTGTGTCCAAAATGGCACCCCCATCTCCTATGTAGTTCACTACTTTTTACCCAGGCCCTGGGCTCTAGTCAAAAGTAGTGCCCTATGTAGGGAATAGGGTACCATTTTAGACCGCACCCTAAGACCACTCGACTCGCGACACTTATTAAAACTAGTGTGAATATAAACCAGAATTGCCCCTCAGTGCTCTGTTAGGTTTTCACATTTTCAATTTTGTCACCAAGGCTGTTTAAAAAAAAAAGTGACTCTTGGCTTTCATTTAATGAATATATGTGTATTTGCCTATTTTTGTTTTGTTCTTTTTTTTTTTCAAAAATATTTGACGGCACAACGGAGGTAGATTTGCTCTTGACTACTAGGGGAAATTACTACCTACTATGAGTCTGAACTTTTTTTTAGAAATGATTCACAAATAGACAATCTGTGGTTTAAATGCACACTTAGATTACCTATATTTTATACCATTGAATCTATAGAAGTTTAAAGCTAAGTAAAACAGAAACCCAGGTTAACTTTGGGGTTCTTTTTGTAGATTATGTTGTAATGTCATCTAGGGTCTCAGTGTATATGTTTTTAAATGGGTTGGGGGGGGGACTGTTTGCTTGGTCAACACAACACAGCCTTTCAAAAAAATAACTGTCGTTACTAGCGGTGATGTAATTGATACTTACATGTGTTGTCAGAATTCCTTTCTGGGTTATTTGCTATTTTTAACCTCTGCAACTTTTTTTCAGTTAAGTAGATTGTCATTGTCTCATCTTGGGGAATATATATATGACTAAATTTAGTTTTTTTTTCCTACGTTAAAAGAAAATAGTTTAAATTTAGTGTTAAATTCTTATGGTCTTGAGATTTTTTTTTGTTGTTGTGAATTTCTTGTTGATAATTTCATAAATGGATGTTTTTGCTTATGGATGCCTCATATTGCAAGATAATGTCTGTTACCACAGAAGACAGACGGGGCGTTTTTGTTTAAAGTGCCCATGTGTCAAACTCGCTTCTTTTTTTTCTTCTTTTTTTGCGTTCTTACAATATGCTGTCACGTGAGTGCCCAATTTCTCAACACACTTTGTTCTGTGACAGTAAGAACACTGGGAGCCCCTGAACGTGAAATCACACAGGGGAATTGTTATTAGATCTCGCTCTCTCACACACACACACACACACACACACACACACACACACACACACACAATGTATTTGTTGGTGATAAGATAGTTGAAATCCAACATTTAAAAATTAAAGGAATTTTCTATTCAAAACGGTCACACGGTATCTGTGTTAACTGTTGAACCTACCCCCCCCCCCCCCCCCCCCCCCTCCCACACATACCAAAAGTGTTGGTTTACAAAAAGCATTCCATGTTTCGGCATAGTTTACTACTCAGAACAGAAGTGTCTTTATTGGGTTGATAATGGACCAGCCTACTTTCTGTTAGTTGTACTGCAGAGATGATGGGACAGAGCAAATCATTTACATCCAGCCCCCCCCCCCCTGCATCTTGTTCCCCGCCCCAAAGAAAGGTTCCCCCAAAAATATGCTTAACTGGTCCCATATTCACAAAGCGTCTAGGATCAGGTCCCACCTGTTCATGTCATCTTATTCATTGTATGATACAAACTCAAAAGCTGATCCTAAATCGGCAAACCTATACGGCGCTTTATGAATATGACCCAGAAGGCGCTAAACAAGGGTCGTCAACTCAGGGTCCTTCGTGTTTGAGATTCAGCTCTGTGTGGAAGATGCCAAGCACTGCCTACGGTGTCTTTTTCTCAACAGACTTGGGATTAACAAGCCACAAAAAGCATTTTTTTCAGTTTTGGTTAGGTTTTTTTTTTTTACTTGCAAATCACCCAAGATGGCACCAGTTTTTTTTTTTTTTTTTTTTTTGCTTGAAAGTTCTAGCAGCACTTGAAGTTTTGAAGTGTTTGTTGTTGAATGGTAGTGATTTGGTTTTGTCTGTTTTATAAGCAGAAATATTGGAGGCAATGTAAACTTTCTTTTTTTTTTGCAAATCTGTTTTGTTTTTTTTTGTTTTTTTTTAGCATGGGTTGGTGGCACTTCCCAGAACTACTAAGGTACCACTAATAAACATTTATTTTATGTTGAATAAGATGGGGAATGTGCTTTTTGCAGTGAGTTTTTCTATCCCAATATACAACACTCAGTGCCATATATCTAGAAACTGCCTACACAGATGCTATTAGGCCTTGGTTTAGGGACTAGAGATTACTGCAGTTAGGAACGCTCAGTTTGCTTTTCTTATACTATACATACCAGTGTGTCATTAAGGCTGAATCACCCGCTGATGTGTTTCCCACTTTGTGATGTTATTGCTTCAAATGGTACGCGATGTACTGAATTTTAACACATTGGCAAGTAATTTGTGAATATTATCATACATTGAACAACCCAAACCTTTTTGAAGACAAATCACCCTGTTAGTGAGTGGACAAAGTTGAGTGCTTTACGGTACGGTCACAGACAATGTATTGCTATAATATGAAAGCCTAGTTGTTGGGTAAAATGGTAAAGTTACTGTATATTGATTTGATTTATTGATTATAGAATAGTAATATCCTTTTCACGTTAACCAAAACCTGGGTAGTGTCGCATTATTAACATTGACTATATAACAGTTTGTTAAACAATTTGGTATGTAGGCTACAACAAACTGTTAACAAATGTTAGTAAATATTTTAATTGATTATAATGGGTAGTTATACAACTGTATTGTGAAGTGTTACCGTAAATGTTGAAATATAAGCACAATATAAAAATCACACATGGGTCAGGGTATAGGAACTAGAAACTCTCACTTCGGGGGCTTCCGTCACGACCATCATTTTTAGGACTAATTCCAAATGGCACCCTATTCCCTGCGTAGTCCACTACTTTTGACCAGGGCCCATTTAAATCTGGTCAAAAGTAGTGCACTATGTAGGGAATAGGGTGCCCCTTGCGACTTTTCTCAGTATCTATCACTGGTCACCGTTTTTGTATTCTCATACTCTGAAGTGCTGTTTGACAAAGTGTGGTAGCTTTGCATCGCTTAGATATTGTCTTGGTCAAAAATCTCTCCTTTTTTCTGTACCGTTTTTTTTCTTCTTATCTGATGATTTAATAATTGATAGGACTTCATGTTCTTCTCCACATAAATTATTTGATAGATGTTTGTTGTCTTGAGAAAAGCCAAAGTCGCGGTCCATCTTCATGTTGATCTGTAAAACATTTTACAGTAGTGATTTTGTTTTTAATTAAACTTTTGAAATTTGGGTGGGATTTGAGAAAAAAAACAAAATGACAAACTGTCTCTTTCCAATTTCTACAATACTGGTTGTGCATATGTATTTTGTACCAGTGAAGCTTTTTTTATATTGGAAATAATTAAAGAAAAAAATATATATTGGAGAAAAAAAAAATGTCTGTCCTCTCTAAGGCCCTTGCCTTGAATGTGCTAGTCTTGAGTTTGGCTTCTCGGTGGTCGTCAATGATAACATTTCTGATAGTAGTCCGTTTTTTTTTTTTTTTTTTCTTAAATAAATAACCTTAAATATTGATTTAATTAACTTGCTTTCTACATGTTCCTCATTTCGTTATTCAGTTTCTATATGGGGGGGGGGGGGGATCCTCTAAAATCGTGGTCAGTTTCATGTTAGTGCTGTGCTCTGTCCACATGGTTATTAAAAATGACCATCTGGGCTTATTATAGACAACTTGTATGGATAGATAAATGTCTTGGTTTAATATTTGTTTAGTTTCTGGGCTTTTTCTTTTACCTGTTGGTAGATATTTCTATTTTTCCCCCATAGAAGCAGTGGTGTGTAGTTGGAAATCAGTCAATGTTTTATTTGGTAAATGTTTGTTCATGTGTGGTGTGTTTCTTTGCCTCTGTCTCCAAAATTAAACCATTTTTCCCTAATATTCAATGTGTCTGTGTGTTGTGTAGTCCCAGTGCCTGTCCAGTGACGTGACAACATTTACAAACTCCCCGGTGTCTGTCTTCCTAACTTGTTTCTTTCCATTGTCCCTCTTTGCTTATTTATTTTGTTTCCAAGCATTTGCTGATTTATTTTTTTATAATTTGAGTTTACTGCTATATTATTACTAATATACAGTAGCCTATGGACATAACATATTTGTGGGGCCATGAGTGATTGTGTTCTGTTTTGTTCAAAAAGAAGCCCTGCAGGTGAAGTACTCATCGTCTGAGGATGCCACCAAATATCTTGGTATTCAAGATGTTTACAAACTACTGAACTGCAGAGTTTTAAGTACTACTGAATAAAGGGCAATGAACAACTGATGTACCCTTTGCCCACGGCTATTGTGTTTATACGGCATTGGACTATGCTCAGGAAGACCCAGAGGCAGGCATGTGTTGTGTACCATGATGACCACATGACTATTTTTAAACCAAGTTATTGTAGATCATGATGAATGTGCGTTGAAGTGGCCACTTCACAGGGCCAAGATAATAAAAAATAGACCAAATGGGGTTAATGTCTAAAAGTACACAAATCTAAACTTTTTTTTTTTTTATTACATTCCGATTGTATTCGGTTACCAATGGGTTATATAGTATCATGAACATAAATTAGCTGCTAAGTAAACATTTAAGAAGTGAAATAACAGCTGCAAATGAATGTTAAAACACTGGTTGTTTTGCCCAATGCAATGTGTAGATGGCACTAGGCTACATGCTATGTTGGAATAGTTATTTCACAAACTGTAGGTTATACACAGCCAATCTATAGCTACTCAATTTCCTGTGAGCTGCAGTAGGCCTACCGCAAGTGGTTAGATATGGTGATTGCTGTTACGGTGCAGCTCTAATGGCTACTTCTAATAAAAAAAAAAACGTTCTTGCATAATGTAGGCTAGGTAATTCATTAATTCCCTTTGGTCTGGACATTGAACTCCACACACTGTCAGTGAGAGAGTATGTTCTAACATCTTTAATTAAAAACGTTTCTTATATTTGCTCAGCAGTGGCTTCCTTCTGTAGTCTTTTTGCCTTTTCACGATAGTCAATTTGGATTTGTTTCAACTTTATGCCATCTTTGTACTTGTTTATGCCAAGTTTCTCAAATGAGGTTCTCTTCAGCTTAACTGAAGACCTGAAAAAAGAGAGACGAATAAAGACAGTCAATATTACACCAGCACTATAAACCAGACAGGATCGAGCTTATTATACTATAAACCAGACAGGATCGAGCATATTATACTATAAACCAGACAGGATCAAGCTTATTATACTATAAACCAGACACGGTCAAGCATATTATACTATAAACCAGACAGGATCAAACTTATTATACTATAAACCAGACACGGTCAAGCATATTATACTATAAACCAGACAGGATCAAGCTTATTATACTATAAACCAGATATGATGAAGCTTATTACACTGTTTGATTTACCTTCTTCTCGGCTCCTGAAAAACGTTTTGGTTGCACTGGTTCCAAAATGAGAATGTCCATCGGCCTATCCGCTTGCTGTAGAACTGCTTGAAAGTATTTCCCCTGATCCCTCGTCTTCAACTCTGAAACGCCACAGATGTATCCACAAGCTGTGGATTTTTTCTCATAGTTTTTCCCCCCAGGTGATCGACGTCTTTGGAAGGTAGTTGGAAGGTTTGAACCTAACAAGAACACTCTAGTCAATGGCCAATAAGAGTCCTCTAGTTTACATTTTATTACTTGATGTGCAACCCTTCACCAATTTAAAGTGAATTTATTTTGTTTAAAATCATACAGCAAGGTGTGCAGTGTATTTGCAGAGGATAACACTGAAACATTAAAACACTTGTTTCCAAAGTGGTCCTCAATGATAATGGTGTCTATTTATTCGGGCTTCCAAGGGCAAAAGATTGTGTCAGACATTTTAGGTACAATTCTACTAACAGCATACATAGTTCACGATTCAATCAGTATGTGCAAAAAAGTATGGAAATGTATGTTTTAAAATGGTTGTACCTGGGGTTGGGCCTGGGGTGTGGACTGGGGTTGGGCCTGGGGTGTAGACTGGGGTTGGGCCTGGGGTTGGGCCTGGGGTGTGGACTGGGGTGTGGACTGGGGTTGGGCCTGGGGTGTAGACTGGGGTTGGGCCTGGGGTGTGGACTGGGGTTTGGCCTGGGGTTGGGCCTGGGGTTGGGCTTGGGGTGTGGACTAGGGTGTGGACTGGGATGAGCCTGGGGTGTGGACTGGGGTGTTGACTGGGGTTGGGCCTGGGGTTGGGCCTGGGGTGTGGACTGGGGTTGGACTGGGGTGTGGCCTGGGGTGTGGACTGGGGTTGGGACTGGGGTGTTGACTGGGGTGTGGACTGGGGTTGGGACTGGGGTGTGGACTGGGGTGTGGACTGGGGTGTGGACTGGGGTTGGGCCTGGGGTTGGGCTGTGGAGGAAGAGGTTGGGACAGCGTATGTGGTTGCTGGGTGCCGGGGTCTATGTCGTTGTTGTCGTTAGATTAGAAAACTGTATTATGCTCTAATTAAGAAATGATTTGTGCAGCATAAGACAACAACCAACATACATACAAAAACAGAAGTTGAATCACAAACCTTTTAAAAACAGACCTGCAACATGATTTAAAAGTAGTGCATTACACCTCAAACATTTGCTTTTCTTCAGTCTGGGGAAAGATGTTCTGCTGTCTGGCTGATGTTACAGGGCCAGGAATTTACTGCAGGTCTCATCGTCCTTACTGATGTGTGTATTCAGCAAACGGATGATAGAATCTTCCGGGGCTGATTTACTGAAGATTTGCAGCTTCCTGTATTAGCGTAAAGTCACCAGTTTCTGCTCGTCCATATGCTCTTATGCTCTACATGCTCTCTTCCCCTACTGTATTTATTTATTTTGCTCCTTTGCACCCCATTATTTCTATTTCTACTTTGCACTTTCTTCTACTACAAATCTACCATTCCAGTGTTTTACTTGCTATATTGTATTTACTTTGCCACCATGGCCTTTTTTGCCTTTACCGCCCTTATCTCACCTCATTTGCTCACATTGTACATAGACTTATTTTTCTACTATATTATTGACTGTATGTTTGTTTTACTCCATGTGTAACTCTGTGTTGTTGTATGTTGTCGAACTGCTTTGCTTTATCTTGGCCAGGTCGCAGTTGTAAATGAGAACTTGTTCTCAACTTGCCTACCTGGTTAAATAAAGGTGAAATAAAAAGAAATAAAAAACGGCTGAAGGATGTGACTGGGGTCCACTGACAGGACATCTGTCAGAAACATCTTAATCTCTCAATTTATCCATGTGGACCTGAGACAGATGCCTTGTGGGTGTTTTAGAATCTACGGAATGGGAAGCAACGGAATTGAAGAATTTAACTGAATAAAATCAATATATATGATTGGAGTTTAATCATTTATAGCCTACAATAATTAGTCTAGGTAGTTAGTCTTACTTTTTAATTGGAAATAAACTGGTTTACCCTAGTTCTTCGGGCTTACATTATTGATTATGATGGATTTTTCTGAATAATTGTGTTGTCGGCCAGTGTAACAGTGTAGGTTCCGTCCCTCTCTTCGCCCCAACCCGGGCTCGAACCAGGGACCCTTGCACACATCAACAACTGACACCCACGAAGCATCGTTACCCATCGCGCCACAAAAGCCACGGCCCTTGCAACGCAAGGGGAAACCCTACTTCAAGTCTCAGAAGGAGTGACGTCACTGATTGAAATGCTATTAGCGCGCACCACCGCTAACTAACTAGCCCTTTCACATCGGTTACACCAGTTAGACTACAAGGTCACGGTGTGTCACAAAAGTCATACAAGTAGACCTTTTACTCAAAGATTAGGCTACCATATGCCGATAAATATGTTATGCTATTCCTGTTAGATTAGATATTGACCTACTAGACAAAGATTAGAAGCTCTTACCTTGAAGAAAACCTATATAGGGGACTGCAGAAAAATATTATGTATGTAGGCTAACGTATGTATTTGTGATCAGAATTTCCTTTCACTTTAATTATATTTTAAATATGGAAATACCGGATAGACTAGGCCTACTCGTCATAGCTCTGCATTTGACCAATCATCGCCTACAGGGAAGTTAAGAGAGATTCAAAATGGTAACAACCGTAGCTCAACTCAGACAGCTACAGACTGTAGGTTAAACGAGACACAAATACACTGTCACCATCTATTGTTGACAAGTGTAACTACAGTTAATATACAGTATAAATTGATGGATGAATCATAAGTATATTGTAATGAATAAGAACTGTTTCTAACCCAGTTCCCTCATCTCTGATCACCTACAAAACCACAACTCATATACCATGATGTGTTTTTCATTCAAATAAAAAGTATCAAGAACAACCTCTCCCTCAACGTTAGCAAAACAAAGGAGCTGATTGTGGACTTCAGGAGGAACCAGGCTGGACACCATCCTTATCAACCTGGCCGCCGTGGAGACGATCAATAACTTCAAATTCCTCGGCGTACACATCTCAGAAAAGCTGAAATGGTCTAACCACACGGACACCGTAGTGAAGGCACGACAGCAACTCGTCAACCTCAGGGTGCTGAAGAAATTACCCGAGGGCCCTCACAGTGTTCTACAGGAGCACCATCAAGAGCATACTGTCGGGTTGCATCACAGCCTGGTACACCACCGTCGCGGACCGCAAGGCTATTCTGAAGGCGATACGTGCAGCCTAACGTGCCATTTGTGCACACTGCCTGTCCTACATGACACCACCAACAGGTGTCGCAGGAAGGCCAAGAAGATCATCAGAAAAGCCTGGCCAATAAATATTTCTACCCTCAGACCATCAGGCTGCTGAATAGCCTCCACCCCCCTTCCCATAATAAACATGAAACATTCTCTCTCCTGCTGCCCCCCCAATATTATAGGTTAGGCAAATTAACGTAGCAGGTTAGGAGACTTAGGTTAACGTTAAGAATAGGGTTAGGGTTAGTTAAAATGCTCGCCTAATCTGCTACGACAAGTCACTTCCGGTCATAGCTTTACTCCATCTAGTCAGATCCTGCAATGTGTATTTGAGTCTGAGTGCATGTCTGTGGGAGAATCTCAATTGCAGACTCCTCGCATCCTCGCCTCCTTCTCTAAACCCATTGGATTAGAAAGCCAGAGGTCCGGCCCCTCTGAACAACTCATCCAATGGGTTTTGAGAAGGAGGAGTATTCAATAGAGTTCGCCAGCTTGTAGTTCTAATAACCGGAAATGAGTTACCTCCAGTTCGTTCAGCCATTCCTATGGGGAAAATGAATGGGGAAAGAATAGGATTTGGGGATAAACGCCAAACATAAGGTCTGAGGTTAACACAGGCTTGGGAGATCTAAGTTTTGTTCTATGAGATAATATCAGTCACTTAACATGACCTTTATGAATTATGAAGCCTTTGTGCTTTTTTTCTGATTACATAAAATATTCAAAATTCACAAAAAGTGAGGTCAGCTTATCTGATAGACGTATAACAAAACGTATAAGGTCTCCTAAGCCTGTGTTTAACACAGATCTTATTTTCGGCATTCCATTCATTTCCCTATAGAGCCCCACAGTGAAGGTGTCATAATACCCATAAAACCAACGGTCAAACAGGGAAATGGTTCCAATAGTTTTTCCACCATTCATTTTTCCCATAGGGAGTTTTAGAAACACTTAACATGAGGGCTGTGTTTCGTGTAGGCTTACCCTGGCGTGACATTTTCATAACACGTCCAGTGTAGCTGATTTCTGTCATTCTGATTTTGATGCTCCTCAGTCTGTCTAGTAGCTGTCTCAATCTCCGGTCGCGCTGCTCTGTGTCATCACCCCAGACAAGAATGTCATCCGTGATGTTTAAGACACCTTCCAGACCTTTCAAATGCTGGGCGAGGCACCTCTGGAAACCTCTGGAGCGGACGTGATTCCGAACAACAGTCTCTTGAAGGAATACCTCAAATGGCGTATTGAACGTGCAGAGAGTCAGGAGCTCTCTTCATTCAGTTGGATTTGCCAAAATCCTTGGTTTGCATCAACAACTGAAAATACCTTGGCGTTAGGGATTTCAGCAACTACCTCTTCAATGGTAGGTAAAGGATCATGTTCTCTCTTGATGGCTTTGTTTAGATCCTGTGGTTCCATGCATTGCCGTATTGTGTTTGGCTTCACGATTGTCCCCAAGCTGTTTACCCATTCACTAGACTCAGTTTGCTTGACGATGACGTCCGTCTTTTCCTTGTGGTCAAGTTCCTTTTCAAGTTTTTATTTTAGTGCTACAGGCACTTTTCTGGTTTTCTGAGATGCCACTGGCGATGAAAGTTTAAATCTGCAACATATTCTTACATTTAAAAAGTAATACAAAGGAAAACTCAACATTACGAAACATGGAGCAAATGATAACACCAATTACTCTGAGCCCAGAGGAAAAAATGGAGAGTTTGAATCCAGAAACATAGGCTGAATTTCTGGATCCAAACTCTCAAATGTTGTTTTTTTGTTTTACTTCTGACACCATGCAATAATATATTGCTCAATGAGGCAGGAATACGGGTAAAATTACAATGTTTATCTGATGTCATGAGTCAAGTACCAGTACAGATGAACACGTAGTAATTAGTAACAACGCCACCCTCAGGCAGACCATGTGAGTACATGTACATACATTACACATCGGATTACTTTTATGGAAGGAGAGCGAATCGATATACAAACCCGAAGTCAGATATAACTGTCAATAGTAAAATAACGTTTAAAACAATGTTTGAGTGAACCTGAATAAAGACAGTGAAGGGTGAAGCGGATGTTATCCATACACGGTAGACTCCTCACCACTCTGTAGTGACCTAGGGTTTACGAGGCCAAACCCAACAGTGCGTGTGTGATGGAGGCACGTGTTGCGCATAATCATCTGGACCGTCAATCATACGTGATATAAACGTGAAAGTGATACATTACAATCTGATTCTGGCTACACGTGCACCTTAGTTGATTCAACATTAAACTATATAACCTCTGCGCTTCCGCGAAACACGCCGACGGCTCAACCAATCAGCTTGAAGTATGGTGTCACCGCCTATTTTTCCCAGCAGTGTGGCTGCTGCTCTGTAGTGTGGAACCGTCTAGTTTAACTAGCTACGTCCTTTTTTACTTATTCTATACATTTCAAATCATGTCCGCGATACTATTCCTGAAAAACTTGCACCGCGTCAGCAGAGTACCTCTCAGTGTCGCTCGACCGGTCGTCGGTTGTCTGTATCACACCCGGAAAGGAGTCTACGGTCACCGACCCAAACAAAGCCACGGGGACACGAAGTTGCACAGTGATCCAGTCTCGTATATCACTGCACTCAATCGAGGTCAGTAGTTTTTCCCGATGATGGACATCTTTAACCTTTAGTTATTATTCTATAGCAAAACAAGAATGTTGGGCAACATTATCAGTGGGCAAAACCAGGTTGAAAAGACATCCGTATGACGTCTTATTCTGGTCGCAAACTGTTTTTACCCCCGACTTTTTACTGACCAGAATATGACGTCTTTTTCTGACCACCATGTTACCAATTGCGACATAATTGTGACCTGTATATTACGTGCTATATTATGTAGCCTACTGGTCATAGTTAAGACCTCATCATAACCTGGTAATGACTACCTGACTACAGCGTATTACCTACTGTAAAAAATATTGCACAGTATAAAGTTTGACATTGAAAATATTGTTCATTACATTTCTATTTGTTTCTATAGTAACCAATTCAAGTTTTAAATCTGCAACATATTTTTCCATTTAAAATAGATCAAGCAATGACAAAAACAAATCTATATCAAACATTTTGGACATCTGCATACAGTAATGTTTCATAACCACACACATTACATGCATAGAAAGACTGGGACACAGACTATATAAAGTTCAAATGTTTTATATTTATTAATGATTCATAAGAGTGGTGTGATAGGTCAGATCTGGAGCCTAGTGGTGCTGTTGAAGAGTGGTGTGATAGGTCAGATCTGGAGCCTAGTGGTGCTGTTGAAGAGTGGTGTGATGGGTCAGATCTGGAGCCTAGTGGTGGTGTGATGGATCAGATCTGGAGCCTAGTGGTGCTGTTGAAGAGTGGTGTGATAGGTCAGATCTGGAGCCTAGTGGTGGTGTGATGGATCAGATCTGGAGCCTAGTGGTGCTGTTGAAGAGTGGTGTGATAGGTCAGATCTGGAGCCTAGTGGTGCTGTTGAAGAGTGGTGTGATAGGTCAGATCTGGAGCCTAGTGGTGCTGTTGAAGAGTGGTGTGATAGATCAGATCTGGAGCCTAGTGGTCCTGTTGAAGAGTGGTGTGATAGATCAGATCTGGAGCCTAGTGGTCCTGTTGAAGAGTGGTGTGATAGATCAGATCTGGAGCCTAGTGGTCCTGTTGAAGAGTGGTGTGATAGGTCAGATCTGGAGCCTAGTGGTCCTTATTTAAGCATAAAAAGAGAAGAAAATAAATACACTTTTGGCATAATGTTGACATGAAGGATATGACAGAACAGTAACATACAGTAAAATATATTTTACAGTCAGAATCTACAAAAGAGTTCTCATTATCTATGTCAATTGTCTCAACTTGTCACATTTACTTACCAACTACAATGGAGCACACATGAGTGGTATCAAAGGCTCTGTTTCTTCATATTGAAGAAAGACATTGTCCCAATTATTAATTGGTCATCAGTCTGAAACATAAAAAAAAAGAGGATATCAAAATTAGACAGTAGTTTGATAATGACTATTTTTTAAACTCATCTCTAAATGTTAAAGTTTTGCTTAAACTTTTAATAAATGTTGTAATAGTCAAACAGCTTTTTACAAACACACCACTCCATGATCGTGAGGACATTGTCCCGGATAAACACACCACGCCATAATCCCGAGGACATTGTCCCGGACAAACACGCCATAATCCCGAGGACATTGTCCCGGACAAACACGCCATAATCCCGAGGACATTGTCCCGGACAAACACGCCATAATCCCGAGGACATTGTCCCGGACAAACACACCACGCCATAATCCTGAGGACATTGTCCCGGACAAACACGCCATAATCCCGAGGACATTGTCCCGGACAAACACGCCATAATCCCGAGGACATTGTCCCGGACAAACACGCCACGCCATAATCCCGAGGACATTGTCCCGGACAAACACACCACGCCATAATCCCGAGGACATTGTCCCGGACAAACACACCACGCCATAATCCCGAGGACATTGTCCCGGACAAACACACCACGCCATAATCCCGAGGACATTGTCCCGGACAAACACACCACGCCATAATCCCGAGGACATTGTCCCGGACAAACACACCACGCCATAATCCCGAGGACATTGTCCCGGACAAACACACCACGCCATAAACCTGAGGACATTGTCCCGGACAGAGGTTCCCCCAATTGCCAAGCTGTCCTCAGTCTTAAAAAAAAGAAAGGTAGATGCAAAAATGTAAGTATGTCTAAAGAGGAAATAAAGAGATAATATTTTATCTCTCAAAAGTCGTCTGTCATGTCATTCCTGCAACAAACATTGTTAGAAATGGGTGTAATTGTCAAATATTTTCTTCTTCTCTGCAACTGCGCACATGTGAGTTTGAGTGAGTGACAGTGAGAATGAGCAAGAGCATGACTCACCAAGGGAGGTGTCTGTTGATTCAGGACACATGGGCTTCGCATGTTAAAGGAAGGCGAGTTAAAACAGGAGGTTATTTGCTTTACAAACATATATTATTAAACCTGTTTTTGCTTCATCATTATGGGGTATTGTGTGTAGATTGATGAGGAAAAAAACGTATTTAATCCATTTTAGAATAAGGCTGTAACGTAACAAAATATGGAAAAAGGGATGGGGTCGGACTCGGGAAGAGCTCGGCCCGCATGAAGCCCACTGAGTCAGAGTCAATGCCTAGTCCCCTGAATCTCAAACAGAATAGGCCCGAGCCTAGCATGTTGACTGGGTACAGTAAGCCAAACAGAATAAGCCCGAGTCTGGCATGTTGACTGGGAACAGTAAGCCAAACAGAATAGGCCCGAGCTTAGCATGTTGACTGGGTACAGTAAGCCAAACAGAATAGGCCCGAGTCTGGCATGTTGACTGGGAACAGTAAGCCAAACAGAATAGGCCCGAGTCTAGCATGTTGACTGGGTACAGTAAGCCAAACAGAATAGGCCCGAGTCTAGCATGTTGACTGGGTACAGTAAGCCAAACAGAATAGGCCTGAGCCTAGCATGTTGACTGGGAACAGTAAGCCAAACAGAATAGGCCTGAGCCTAGCATGTTGACTGGGTACAGTAAGCCAAACAGAGTAGGCCTGAGCATAGCATGTTGACTGGGTACCGTAAGCCAAACAGAATAGGCCTGAGCCTAGCATGTTGACTGGGAACAGTAAGCCACGAGACCCTAACCCGCTCTCTTCCACCAAAAAAACAGATATCAACCAAGTGTTTGGTTTTCACCAGGCATAATGGGACCCATGTCGTTCAAAAAGTTATACTTTTGAATCATCTGTCCATAGAACATTCTTCCAAGAGTCTTGATGATCATCCAGGTGCTTTTTGGCAAACTTGAGTAAACTTTTTGGATGACATGGGTCCCATATATGCCTGGTGAAAACCAAACACTGCATTTCACAGTAAGAACCTCATGCCAATGGTCAAGCATGGTGGTGGTATTGTGATGGTTTGGGGATGCTTTACTGCTTCAGGACCTGGATGACTTTCCTTAATAGAAGGAACCATGAATTCTGCTCTGTATCAGAGAATTCTACAGGAGAATGTCAGGTCATCCGTCTGTGAGCTGAAGCTGAAGTGCAGCTGGGTCATGCAGCAAGACAATTATCCAAAACACACAATTATGAAAATGGCTAAAAAGCAACACATCTTAAGTTTTGAATGGCCTTTTTAAGTTTTTGAAAGTCCAGGCCTAATCCCAATTGAGATGTTGTGGCAGGATTTAAAACGAGCAGTTCGTGCTTGAAACCCCCTAAGACGGGTATTTCCTACATTTATGGTTGAAAACCCACAAATGTTGCTGAGTTAAAGCAGTTCTGCATGCAAGAGCAGGCTGCAATTCCTCCACCGCGATGTGAGAGACTGATCAACAACTACAGGTGTCACAGTATCCACAGAAAATGATGCCCCTCCTCGGGCCGGGCGGCACTCTGCGGTCGTCGTCGCCGGTCTACTAGCTGCCACCGATCTATGTTTCTGTGTATGTTGTGTTTTGTCTGTCTAGGTCCGCACCTGTTTTCGTTTCTGTCATTAGTGGGGGGGGGGGGGGGGGTATTTAGTTTGTTCCTTTGGGGTTGTGTGTTGTGCGGGATTATTTTGATTGTCAGCGGGCAGTGTGGTTATACATTGTGTTTTTGCTCCAGCGTTTTACATTTTGGAGTATTGATTCTAGCCGGGCTGCGCCCCGTGCGTATTTCCGCGTCTTCTTCTTCTTCTTCTTTTGGATTACCTGTTTCCCTTTTGGGGGTTTGTGCGATCCCTGTGTTTTGATACACCTAGCGTGTTGGGTGTCATTAAACTTCGGCCTACCGAACAATCATATCCTGCATTTGACTCTGCTCCTTCCTCCTGCCCTACATATCCGTGACAACAGGAAGCATTTGGTAGCAGTCATTGCAGCTAAAGGTGGCACAACCAGTTATTGAGTGTAAGGAGGAGTGTTGCATAACTTTTGTTAACAAAATAAATAAAATAAGTATATACTTTTTTGTTATTTGGAAAGTCAAGTTCACTTTATCAGATGTATTAGATTTTGGTTGACGATCTGATCAAATTCGGTATAAAAAAATATGCAAAAACCAGAAGGGGGCAAATACTTTTTCATGGCACTGTATTCATTCACCTATTGTTATTGCAGAACAGATGAAGTGTTGTTCAGTTGTTGTAGTCATTGTTGTCACTACGTATCACAGCTACACTTTTACGACTTGCTTTAATTAGCATTTAACTGGAAAGTTGTCTAATGCTTGTCATAGACTATGGATATCCTCCAACCCCACGTGTTTACATAAAAAAGGCTGTTGTTTTGGAACAGTCTTTGTCCCTGGGTAAATCCATATGAATTAAATCACTTTTTGACAGTATCCCTTTTGATTTAAACAAGTGTAGTTTGTCAACTGGGCACGTACACAGCTTGTGGATCTTTGCAAAACTGCTACAGTAAGTATTTTTTTAATTTGAAATCTTTTTTTCTCGCAGATATCGGCATATGTTTTGAAAACCGTTATGAAAGCGATGATTATAGATGTTAAAACACAGCATTGGAATTGTAGTTCACATGGAGCCATCAGTGGACGAATGTACCTGGCAGCTGTGACACAGCCTGGGATCGAACCCGGGTCTGTAGTGACACCTCAAGCACTGCGATGCAGTGCCTTAGACCGCTGCACCACTCGGGAGGCCCCCGCAAATTGATTTTAACAAACAATTTTAAGAAACAATTGGACCCCCATTGAATTTCAAAATCCGGATGTGGCCCGCGAGCCCAAAAGTTTGCCCACCCCTGCCCTACATCATCTGAGGTTTTTGTGTTTTTGCCCGCAAACGGTTGAGACACAACATGCTCTTGAATACAGGATAGGTTGTCATTTCAGTCATAGAAATATAATTAATAGAATGGACCTATCCCTTCAGTCAACTGCAATTTAAACTAGCTGGTACACCATTTTGAAATTTCTATGAAATTAGTACCACAAAGATGGCTGTTTAATCTTTTCCAGTGTTGAAGACATGGATGTCTCATGCTATGGTGGGTTATGCCAAATAGGTCAACTTTGAGCAGCTGTATCTCTTGAATGTTTTGGCATTCAGGTCCAAAAGGTCACTTTGTGAACACTTCTACAATGGGCAAATATGTATGGAAGGTTTCATTCAAATCAAAATGGATTCACCCCCCTCTGTTTACACAGACCATGGGCTTGCACGCCTGGTGGAGGCTTACCGAGCACATGGACACAAGGCTGCTAAAATTAACCCTCTACTGCCTGATGACCCAGTGGAGGACAGTGTGCCAGAGATCAACATGTTAACTGGGACTGTACAAGGACCCCTCAACACATCAGGTAAGCTATGTCTATGTGGTCTTTTGACTTCTTCATTAAATACGTTTCTAAAGGGAGAACACTTCATTGATTAAATCAATCTATCAATAAATACACTTCACATTGATGATGCATAGCAGTGTTTTCTACTATCTTCCTACTACTACTAGGCTACTAGCTAGCTACTACTAGGTAGTTATACTGTAGTGTAGGTAGTAGGGAAGCCTTATGGAGAGGCCAACCCATCACCAAACATTTGAATTGCTAAACCAACCATACATTCCAGTTGTACCAATTAAATGTGAAGTGCCTGGAAATGGGCCAAACTGCTAATGCTAATTGGTCTGTTGACAATAACACATCAAGTTAATGCAGGCTCTCTGCATGGTGTCGCCTGGGATGAAGCATTTTCAGTGACAGTCAATAATAATATCTCACACCTCGGTTATTACAGTTTATACCATGGCATTGTTGATTACTCATTTCTGATTGGTTTGAAGGGCATTCTAGAGCGTGCATTATTTCCCTATAATGCACAAGGTATATCAGCACATTAGAATTCAATGGCTATAGTTCATTCTTACATGTTCTATTTTTGAGCTGCTTTTGAAAGCAAAAGTTGAGTTGAAAACATTGTCATTGTTGAATTAGATTTTCATAATAGCAAGCTAGGACCAAAGATTTTATAACTAAACAGTCATTGATTTTATAACTAAACTGTCATTGATTTTATAACTAAACTGTCATTGATTTTCTAACTAAACTGTCATTGATTTTATAACTAAACTGTCATTGATTTTATAACTAAACTGTTATTGATCTATCTGTGATCGGACTGATTAGCTAAACTAGCAAGTCTGTTTGTTTGGTAACCAAGGCAACTACTGCAGCTATCTAGTAAACTTGCTAGGTACTTCAGTGGATCTTGAAAATCATTTCTATTTTCAAATGAACACATTTCTAGCAGTACATTTGTTAAATTATAACCATGGTATAAAAAGGATAATGAACTCGGGACTCAATGCGTTCTTTGGAAAATAAGTCCGTAGAAGATTAGTTCCACTCCGCTAGCACGTCGTGAAGCACACCATCCACGTTGTTCATTATCTTCCAGAGAACGCATAGCCCCTCGTTGATTATCACTTACATAATCACTCCTAAATAATACAACTCAAATGCAGGTAATACACATGAACTAGTGGATATGATTCAGAGGGTAAAATCACTTTCTGAAAATTGGGGATGTAAAAATGGCTTTATAAATACATTTGAGTTATTCAGGGTGTCTATCATATCCATCACCTGTAGCCCTACATGGAGATAAGGAATTCATAATTGTCTCCTCCATATCCACTATTGCCTCACATGTACAACACACACACGTTTTGTCCTGCACACTGCAACACGTTTGCGACCAAACAGATCTTACTCAGGCAGGGTTCACCTGATTTAAAAATCAAAATCTTCAACAGGAGACTCTTATATGAACTCCTTTTCATCCAGGACTGAGGCATTTTGGTAAAGCCGAGGCGTCGGTGGAGGAGGTGATTGGCTACCTGGAGGAGTCCTACTGTGGCCGCATTTCCATAGAGACCAGTCAGCTGACCAGCCTGGAGGAAAGGGAGTGGCTCGCAGACCGCTTCGAGCAGCTGAAGAAAGAGATGTTTACTGCGGAGGAGAGGAAAAAGTTGGCCAAGCTCATGCTGGAGTCACAGGTAGATGGATGGAGGGAGGGAGGAATGGATAGATAGAGAAATGTTGTCGTACTTTCGTACTGTATTTATAGTTTAATTAGCTTTAATTGCCTAAGTAATAAAAACTAGTATCTTATCTAATATCAGAGTAAAGTGATTATTTTATTAGCGAGAATGAGGAGGTATTGTTTTTATCAATGTTATTTTTCTTTTGGTCCCATTTCCAAGAAAGACTGAGACAAATCTTGCTGACTTATCTCTTGATGTGTATTGCCTTTATTTCACCAGAAGTCATTGAGAACACGTTCTCTTTTACAATAACAACCTGTTTCTTCTTGTTTTACCTCAGGAGTTTGATCACTTTCTGGCCACCAAGTTCTCCACAGTGAAGCGCTATGGCGGTGAGGGAGCAGAGAGCATGATGGGAGTGTTCTACGAGATGTTCCGTCTGTCTGCCCACAGCGGGGTGACGGATATCGTCATGGGGATGCCTCACCGCGGGAGACTTAACCTCCTCACGGGGCTTCTGCAGTTCCCACCAGAGGTCAGGGTTTAGACATCTTCGAGATCAAAGGTCATGACTGTAATGGCTATCATGAATGACCCTGGGATAACTAATAAACATGGTCTCACACTCCCAGTCATATGAATGAACCAATGTTTTGGCACCAGTTGCCTTCCTCAGGGTTCACTCCTGGGACTTTAAACTTTTATTTATTCATATATTGATTGATGAATTGATTGATTTGATTGATATTTATTTGGGATGTGTGACTCCTGTCTCCCCTGTCCCTCCACCTCCAGCTGATGTTCCGTAAAATGCGTGGCCTCAGTGAGTTCCCAGCAGACTCTCCCTCTATCGGTGATGTCCTCTCCCACCTCACCTCCTCTGTAGAGCTGGACTTTGGTGCTGCCCACCCCCTCCATGTGACCATGCTGCCCAACCCTTCCCACCTGGAGGCCATCAACCCAGTCACCCAGGGGAAGACCCGTGCCCGCCAGCAGCTCAAACAGGAGGGAGACTACTCCCCAGACGAGAACGCTCAGCCTGGGGATAAAGTTGTCTGTCTCCAGGTATCGTACTGAGACCATAGCCCTATTTAGACATATGTTGATATACATACCTAGACATGGCTCAACAGGAGGGAAAATACTCCCCAGAAAGACAATGCTTAGCCTGAGGACAATATAACGGTGAAGTATTGTCTGTGGCAAGCCAATATAACCGGTGGAGTATTGTCTGTGGTAAGCCAATATAACCGGTGGAGTATTGTCTGTGGTAAGCCAATATAACCGGTGGAGTATTGTCTGTGGTAAGCCAATATAACCGGTGGAGTATTGTCTGTGGTAAGCCAATATAACCGGTGGAGTATTGTCTGTGGTAAGCCAATATAACCGGTGGAGTATTGTCTGTGGTAAGCCAATATAACCGGTGGAGTATTGTCTGTGGTAAGCCAATATAACCGGTGGAGTATTGTCTGTGGTAAGCCAATATAACCGGTGGAGTATTGTCTGTGGCAAGCCACTATAACCGGTGGAGTATTGTCTGTGGTAAGCCAATATAACCGGTGGAGTATTGTCTTTGGCAAGCCAATATAACCGGTGATTGTCTGTGGCAAGCCAATATAACCGGTGATTGTCTGTGGCAAGCCAATATAACCGGTGGAGTATTGTCTGTGGTAAGCCAATATAACCGGTGGAGTATTGTCTGTGGTAAGCCAATATAACCGGTGGAGTATTGTCTGTGGTAAGCCAATATAACCGGTGGAGTATTGTCTGTGGTAAGCCAATATAACCGGTGGAGTATTGTCTGTGGTAAGCCAATATAACTGGTGGAGTATTGTCTGTGGCAAGCCAATATAACCGGTGATTGTCTGTGGCAAGCCAATATAACCGGTGATTGTCTGTGGCAAGCCAATATAACCGGTGGAGTATTGTCTGTGGCAAGCCAATATAACCGGTTTGAAGTGTGGCCCTTTGGACCTCGGTGAGGATGCAATTTGGCCCTCTGGGCAAAAATGAGTTTGACACCTTAGAGGAATATACTACAAAGCAGGATCAAGGAGTTAGCCAGCTAACTTGCCTAAATATTATGAAATAACTTTTATATTTTTGAGAAATATAAGCTTGAAATGGGCGTGGTCTAATTGACATGACAACCAAAAACACATATCAAAGTTTATCTTTCTTAATGAACCAGAAATCAGTAGTTGGCTAACTCGTTAATTCTGCGAATCCCTCTGAACTGGAAACACATTAACTCAGTCAAACTTCTATAGAAAAGGATACTTCATTGCTCTCTAGTGAATTTGCCTTGCACAATTGAAAAGCACTTTTAGTACAATATGTAATTAAGGGATCTAGTAGAAAGGGATTATGACACTGAAGTCCAGTTTATGGAGACATACCGGCATTGTCCATCGTTGACGTCAATTATTTTCCAACTTTCAGGCCTGAAAAGAACTGGTGATCATTGTGGAACCTCTTCTTCATTTTCTCAGGTCCATGGGGATGCCTCATTCTCGGGTCAAGGAATTGTTCCGGAGACATTCACCATTTCACTACTCCCCCACTTCAGAGTCGGTGGGAGCATCCACCTCATTGTAAACAACCAAGTGGGCTATACCACTCCATCTGCGAGAGGGAGGTCGTCTTTGTACTGTAGCGATGTTGGTATGTAAACTGTATCACTTTATCTATCAATCTTAATTGGAATAATAATAATATATATATATATATATATATATATATATATATATATATATATATATATATATATATATATACACACACACACACACAGTGCATTCGGAAAGTATTCAGACCCCCTTTCCCACATTTTGTTACATTAAAGCCTTATTCTAAAATATCTTAAATACATTTTGTTCCTCATCAATCTAAACACAATAGCCCATAATGACAAAGTGAAAACAATTTTTTGAGCAATTTTTTTTTTGCGAATAAATAAAAAAACAGAAATACCTTATTTACATAAGTATTCAGACCCTTTGCTATGAGACAAAATTGAGCTCAGGTGTGTCCTGTTTCCATTGATCATCCTTGATATGTTTCTACAACTTGATTGGAGTCCACCTGTGGTAAATTCAATTGATTGGACATGATTTGGAAAGGCACACACCTGCCTATATAAGGTCCCATAGTTGACATTGCATGTCAGAGCAAAAAACAAGCCATGAGGTCGAAGGAATTGTCTGTAGAGCTCCGAGACAGGATTGTGTCGAGGGACAGATTTGGGGAAGGGTACCAAAAAATGTCTGCAGTATTGAAGGTACCCAAGAACACAGTGCCCTCCATCATTCTTAAATGGAAGAAGTTTGGAACCACCAAAACTCTTCCTAGAGCTGCCTGCCCGGCCAAACTGAGCAATCATGGGAGAAGGGCCTTGGTCAGGGAGGTGACCAAAAACCCAATGGTCACTCTGACAGAGCTCTAGAGTTCCTCTGTGGAGATGGGAGAACCTTCTAGACGGACAACCATCTCTGCAGCAATCCACCAATCAGGCCTTTTTGGTAGAGTGGCCAGACGGAAGCCACTCCTCAGTAAATGGCACATGACAGCCCGCTTGGAGTTTGCCAAAAGGCACCTAAAAATTCTGACCATGAGAAACAAGATTCTCTATTCTGATGAAATCAAGATTGAACTCTTTGGCCTGAATGCCAAGCGTCACATCTGGAGGAAACCTGGCACCATCCCTACGGTGAAGCATGGTGGTGGCAGCATCATGCTGTGGGGATGTTTTTCAGCGGCAGGGAGTGGGAGACTAGTCAGGATTGAGGCAAAGATGTAGCAACGCTCCCCATCCAAGAGAAGAATGGGAGAAACTCCCCAAATTCAGGTGTGCCAAGCTTGTAGCGTTATACCCAAGAAGGCTCGAGGCTGTAATTGCTGCCAAATGTGCTTCAACAAAGTACTGATTAAAGTGTCTGAATACTAATGTAAATGTGATATTTCAGTTTTTTATTTTTTATAAATGTGCAAAAATGTCATTATGAGTTATTGTGTGTAGATTGATGAGAGAGAAAAAAACTAGTTAGAATAAAGCTGTAACCTAACAAAAGGTGGAAAAAGTCAATTGGTCTGGATACATTCTGAAGGCACTGTATATATATACAGTACCAGTCAAAAGTTTGGAGACACCTACTCATTCAAGTGTTTTTCTTTATTTTTACTATTTTCTACATTTAGAATAATAGTGAAGACATCAAAACTATGAAATAACATATATGGAATCATGTAGTAACAAAAAAGTGTTAAAACAAATCAAAATTCACCCAACTTATTGTGGGAAGCTTGTGGAAGGCTACCCAAAACGTTTGACCCAAGTTAAACAATTGAAAGGCAATGCTACCAAATACTAATTGAGTGTATGTAAACTTCTGACCCACTGGGAATGTGATGAAAGAAATAAAAGCTGAAATATGTAAACTTCCGACTTCAACTGTATGTATGTGTGTGTGCGTGTGTGTATATATATATATATATATATATATATATATATTATATATATAATATATATATATTTTATATATATATTATATAGTGTGTGTATAAATAATATAAAAACTGGGAATTATGATATCTTTAAGATATTTCAAGTATATCTCTATGGGAATTAGAATCAGTAATATACGGGAATGTCAATACATGTGTAATATCAGACTCTGTGTCTTCTCCCCTCCCCAGGTAAGATGGTGGGCTGTGCGGTGATCCATGTGAACGGTGATGACGCGGAGGAGGTGGTGCGAGCCACGCGGCTGGCGGTGGAGTACCAGAGACGCTTTAGGAAGGATGTCATCCTGGACCTGCTCTGCTACAGACAGTGGGGACACAACGAGCTGGACGAACCCTCCTTCACTAACCCTGCCATGTACAAGATCATCCGGTAGGTTGTTGACTTTACTGCCCTCGGAGGTATTTAACAATCAATTCATTGGACAGGGTTCTACTAAAAAGTTAAATTCTGGAAAGTGCAAACTGCCAGCATAAGGCTCTCTAATGATTTGTCCAACCAGGTAGCCTAAGTCATTGAGAACTAGATTAAGGCAGCCCCCTGCTCCTCTCTGATTCAGAGGGGTTCAGTGGTTAAAAGAGGCTAAGTCATTGAGAACTAGATTAAGGCAGCCCCCTGCTCCTCTCTGATTCAGAGGGGTTCAGTGGTTAAAAGAGGCTAAGTCATTGAGAACTAGATTAAGGCAGCCCCCTGCTCCTCTCTGATTCAGAGGGGTTCAGTGGTTAAAAGAGGCTAAGTCATTGAGAACTAGATTAAGGCAGCCCCCTGCTCCTCTCTGATTCAGAGGGGTTCAGTGGTTAAAAGAGGCTAAGTCATTGAGAACTAGATTAAGGCAGCCCCCTGCTCCTCTCTGATTCAGAGGGGTTCAGTGGTTAAAAGAGGCTAAGTCATTGAGAACTAGATTAAGGCAGCCCCCTGCTCCTCTCTGATTCAGAGGGGTTCAGTGGTTAAAAGAGGCTAAGTCATTGAGAACTAGATTAAGGCAGCCCCCTGCTCCTCTCTGATTCAGAGGGGTTCAGTGGTTAAAAGAGGCTAAGTCATTGAGAACTAGATTAAGGCAGCCCCCTGCTCCTCTCTGATTCAGAGGGGTTCAGTGGTTAAAAGAGGCTAAGTCATTGAGAACTAGATTAAGGCAGCCCCCTGCTCCTCTCTGATTCAGAGGGGTTCGGTGGTTAAAAGACAACTGACTTGGTATCCCCTTCTCTAATTCTCTTTGCAACAAGATGGTTGCTGATGTTATTTTCCTTGAACCTTATACTTGATTACAGTTTAACAATGGACTGTATACTTGATTACAGTATAACAATGGACTGTATACTTGATTACAGTATAACAATGGACTGACCATGAAGCCATCTTCTCTAATCCTTTCAAACAACACCTCATCAACCCTAACCTTCCTAATATATAGTATTTGCTTTAGACTGTTTGCCCTTATATACCCTTGATTACAGAACAATGTGGAAATAACATGAAATACCTACCCTCTCGTCATCCCCCCCAGCTCCAGGAAAAGCACCCCAGACTCTTACGCTGACCAGCTGATCTCAGAGGGCCTGATGACAGAGGAGGAGCGTGTTGCTATCAGGACAGCCCACTACGGCATGCTGAACGACAAGCTGGCCAACATGATCCTCTACAGCCCTCCACCCATGAACCTGCAGGTAACATGACCCTGTACAGCCCTCCACTCACCAGGTAACATGACCCTGTACAGCCCTCCACCCTCCAGGTAGCATGACCCTCTACAGCCCTCCACCCACCAGGTAGCATGACCCTGTACAGCCCTCCACCCACCAGGTAGCATGACCCTGTACAGCCCTCCACCCACCAGGTAGCATGACCCTCTACAGCCCTCCACCCACCAGGTAACATGACCCTGTACAGCCCTCCACCCACCAGGTAACATGACCCTCTACAGCCCTCCACCCACCAGGTAGCATGACCCTGTACAGCCCTCCACCCACCAGGTAGCATGACCCTCTACAGCCCTCCACCCACCAGGTAACATGACCCTGTACAGCCCTCCACCCACCAGGTAACATGACCCTGTACAGCCCTCCACCCACCAGGTAACATGACCCTGTACAGCCCTCCACCCACCAGGTAACATGACCCTGTACAGCCCTCCACCCACCAGGTAACATGACCCTGTACAGCCCTCCACCCACCAGGTAACATGACCCTGTACAGCCCTCCACCCACCAGGTAACATGACCCTGTACAGCCCTCCACCCACCAGGTAGCATGACCCTGTACAGCCCTCCACCCATGAACCTGTAGGTAACATGACCCTGTACAGCCCTCCACCCACCAGGTAACATGACCCTGTACAGCCCTCCACCCACCAGGTAACATGACCCTGTACAGGCCTCCACCCATGAACCTGCAGGTAGCATGACCCTGTACAGCCCTCCACCCACTAACCTGCAGGCCTGTGATGTGAAATAATTTCAAATACTTTAGCTGGGCTTGATTGAGTTTGCGTCGTACAATGGAACCAATAGAATAGTTGACACTACAGGCAGATTAAAGCAAACGCTCAAAATATGTGACCGTTTGTAACCCAGGTCTGGTGACGAGAGCTCTCTGGGGTGTTGAGAAACGGAGCAGAATACATCTTTCTGTTGTTTGCTGTCGCAAATAGACTAATAAAGTTGTATTGTTGTTGTTGCAGGGGCGCTGGGGAGGCCTGGAGGAGCCCCAGGCCAGGGTCACTCACTGGGACACCGGGGTGCCTGCTCCTCTGCTGCAGTACGTAGGGGCCAAATCTGTGGAGGTCCCCGAAGGAGTCCAGCTACACAGTCACCTGGGGAAGATGCACGTGGCGGTAATAACAATTCTAGGATATATTTACTTAGATTAGTGTGTATTAGGTAGCCGTTGTGGAATTGTTAGATTACATGTTATATATTACTAACACGGTCGCTACAATACAGCGCTTTTCTTTTTGTGAACAATTTTTGGTTTTTCGTGCATATCCTAGACAATTACAGTTTCAAGATATAATACATATGTTGAGTTCATTAGGAGAAAACAAACAAAGAAAAGTAAACAACAACATACAAATGAAAAAGGACAAAACCGATTTTGAAGACCAAATACAATGTTTCCTTTTTGCATTGTTGGTTAGAGCCTGTAAGTAAGCATTTCACTGTAAGGTCTACACCCGTTGTATTCGGCGCATGTGACAAATACACTTTGATTTGATTTCAGCAATATAGCGCTTTTCTAAAGACTAAATGTAATTGGGTGATGGCAGGCCTCACCAGGGTGAACTGTGCAGTCTGTAGTTGCTTGCTAGAGCTGGATGAAGCTCACTCTTCTCATTTTAAAGACTCTCTGAAGCTCTATGAAAATAGATCTGTTGTGCTCTTCTCTCAGGGTCGCCTTGCGAAGGTGGAGAAAGGAGCTAATCTGGACTGGTCCACTGCTGAGGCCATGGCGTTTGGCTCTCTGCTCTGCCAAGGTCAGTCAGACTCGATGGCTTTTTACACTACAGAGCCAGTTTACATATCCACCATAGTGGATATACAGTTGAAGTCAGAAGTTTACATACACTTAGGTTGGAGTCATTAACTTGTTTTTCAACCACTCCACACATTTCTTGTTAACAAACTATAGTTTTGGCAAGTCGGTAAGTCACTTTTCCAACAATTGTTTACAGACAGATTATTTCACTTATAATTCACTGTATCACAATTCCAGTGGCTCAGAAGTTTACATACACTAAGTTGACTGTGCCTTTAAACAGCTTGGAAAATTCCAGACAATGATGTCATGGCTTTAGAAGCTTCTGATAGGCTAATTGACATCATTTGAGTCAATTGGAGGTGTACCTGTGGATGTATTTCAAGGCCTACCTTCAAACTCAGTGCCTCTTTGCTTGACATCATGGGAAAATCAAAAGAAATCAGCCAAGACCTTGTAGACAAATTGTAGACCTCCACAAGTCTGTACAAACAATAGTACGCAAGCATAATCTCCATGGGACCACGCAGCCGTCATACCGCTCAGGAAGGAGACGCGTTCTGTCTCCTAGAGATGAACGTACTTTGGTGCGAAAAGTGCAAATCAATCCCAGAACAACAGCAAAGGACCTTGTGAAGATGCTGGAGGAAACGGGTACAAAAGTATCTATATCCACAGTAAAACGAGTCCTATATCGACACAACCTGAAAGGCCGCTCAGCAAGGAAGAAGCCACTGCTCCAAAATCGCCATAAAAAAGCCAGACTATGGTTTGCAACTGCACATGGCGACAAAGTTCATACTTTTTGGAGAAATGTCCTCTGGTATGATGAAACAAAAATAGAACTGTTTGGCCATAATGACCATTGTTATGTTTTGGAGGGAAAAGGGGGAGGCTTGGAAGCCGAAAAACACCATCCCAACCATGAAGCATGGGGGTGGCAGCATCATGTTGTGGGGGTGTTTTGCTGCAGGAGGGACTGGTGCACTTCACAAAATAGATGGCATCATGAGGAAGGACAATTATGTGGATATATTGAAGCAACATCTAAAGACATCAGTCAGGAAGTTAAAGCTTGGTCGCAAATGGGTCTTCCAAATGGACAATGACCCCAAGCATAATTCCAAAGTTGTGGCAAAATGGCTTAAGGACAACAAAGTCAAGGTATTGGAGTGGCCATCACAAGGCCCTGACCTCAATCCTATAGAAAATGTGTGGGCAGAACTGAAAAAGCGTGTGCGAGCAAGGAGGCCTACAAACCCGACTCAGTTATACCAGCTCTGTCAGGAGGAATGGGCCAAAATTCACCCAACTTATTATGGGAAGCTTGTGGAAGGCTACCCAAAACGTTTGACCCAAGTTAAACAATTGAAAGGCAATGCTACCAAATACTAATTGAGTGTATGTAAACTTCTGACCCACTGGGAATGTGATGAAAGAAATAAAAGCTGAAATAAATCATTCTCTCTACTATTATTCTGACATTTCACATTCTTAAAATTAAGTGGTGATCCTAACTGATCTAACACATATTTTTTACTAGGATTACATTTCAGGAATTGTGAAAAACTGAGTTTAAATGTATTTGGCTAAGGTGTATGTAAACTTCTGACTTCAACTGTACCTGAGCCATGCATAGTTTGGTGTGGGTTTTGGCATGATAGTGGAAACAAAAAAGGGATTGATTTTTATTATATTTATTATATTTTACAGAAATTGCTTGTTAGCTAGATTTAGGTTTTCCAGACTGAACATTTCCATAAAATGTCGATAGTTCCAACAACACATTGTTTTGTTGTTGTCATTTCTATGTGTAATTCGCTCATGTCTCTGGTTTTGTAAGAATGTGTTTATTCTGTTCTGCAGGGTTCAACATCCGCATCAGTGGGCAGGACGTTGGGAGAGGCACCTTCAGTCAGAGACATGCCATGATAGTTTGTCAGGACACAAATGATATGTACATCCCCCTAAACCACATAGACCCTGAACAGAAAGGATTCATGGAGGTACATACATGATGACTATGTTCATACCACTAAACCACATAGACCCTGAACAGAAAGGATTCATGGAGGTACATACATGATGACTATGTTCATACCCCTAAACCACGCTGTAAAGATTCCTGTAGGTAATACTACTGCAGGGTAGGCAACTAGAATCAGCCGCTGCATGATTTTTTGTTGGTGCGGATGGTTGGAGGACCAGAAATATAATTATAATAATTTGTACACTGCAAATATACCACAACTAAGCCTAAAAAGAGATTTGTTATTTTCAAACACAATCATTTCATACCTTGAATAACATTGAGACATGATCACATGTCTCTTGGGAACAGGTTTACTAAATTAAACTATTTTTTTTCAGCTGAATTCCTGGTGATTTTAGTCTTTTGACTAAAAACTAAAATAATAATATATAAATATTAATTTTTTTACAAATAAAATTTGGTGGGGCAAAGAAAATCCCTCCTGTTGCCCACCCCTGTACAACTGAAACAGTCACATGCTCATTATAAGTAAACCATTATCGTACTTACACTGTACTTCTACTGTATACTGGTTAAACTTGTTATAGAGCGTGCACTGTTTGACGTCTGTGTGTGTGTGTATCACCCAGGTGTGTAACAGTGCTCTGTCTGAGGAGGCCGTGCTGGGCTTTGAGTACGGCATGGCCATCGCCCAGCCTAAACTCCTGCCCGTCTGGGAGGCTCAGTTTGGTGACTTCTTCAACGGAGCTCAGATCATCTTCGACACCTTCATCTCCGGAGGTATGATACTCTGGTTAATTATTGGAATTAATGTCACTTCCTGTAGCCAAGGGCTATTTTTAGGTTAGTTCCTGCGTGTACAGACAGTTAGTTGTACATGACGGACCAGGTTCATTCTAACCGCTCGTGGTGCACTTACAGTATACCTATCGGGACGGTTTCCTGGACACAGATTAAGCCTAGTTCTGGACTAAATAACATGTTTACCATTGAAAGTGATTTTGAGTCCAGGGCTTGGCTCAATCCATGTCCTGGAAACCGGCCCAGCAATCTTTAGAACTGAATGAGGAGGGTTTGAAGGAAGTAGCTGAATGAACGGAATATGGAGCCAACCCATTTTCTCATCTTCATGTCCGAGTAGAGATAATAGGCTGTTGTCTAACGACGACATATAAAAGGCTTTATAGAGCAGCCTTGATTAACACTACATAGATGCACTCACAGATAACTCTGAGCTGTGTTTGTGGTTCCTACTCCAATAGGTGTAGTTGCTGCTGCACTGTGGGATACGTAAAGGCTTCATATAGCTTTCATATAGCTTTCATATAGCTTCATATATAGCTTTCTCATATAGCTTCATATATAGCTTCATATATAGCTTTCTCATATAGCTTCATATATAGCTTCATATATAGCTTTCTCATATAGCTTCATATATAGCTTCATATATAGCTTCATATAGCTTTCATATAGCTTTCATATAGCTTTCATATAGCTTCATATAGCTTCATATAGCTTTCATATAGCTTCATATATAGCTTTCATATATAGCTTTCTCATATAGCTTCATATATAGCCCTCTCATATAGCATCATATAGCTTCATATATAGCTTTCTCATATAGCTTCATATAGCTTCATATATAGCTTCATATATAGCTTCATATAGCTTTCATATAGCTTCATATATAGCCCTCTCATATAGCTTCATATAGCTTCATATATAGCTTTCTCATATAGCTTCATATAGCTTCATATATAGCTTTCTCATATAGCTTTCATATATAGCTTTCATATATAGCTTTCTCATATAGCTTCATAATCACTAGATGGAGGCTGGTTTCATTAGGGGTTGATTGAAATGTTTCCCTGTCTCTCCCAGGTGAGGCTAAGTGGCTGCTGGTTTCATTAGGGGTTGATTGATATGTTTCCCTGTCTCTCCCAGGTGAGGCTAAGTGGCTGCTGGTTTCATTAGAGGTTGATTGAAATGTTTCCCTGTCTCTCCCAGGTGAGGCTAAGTGGCTGCTGGTTTCATTAGAGGTTGATTGAAATGTTTCCCTGTCTCTCCCAGGTGAGGCTAAGTGGCTGCTGGTTTCATTAGGGGTTGATTGAAATGTTTCCCTGTCTCTCCCAGGTGAGGCTAAGTGGCTGCTGGTTTCATTAGGGGTTGATTGAAATGTTTCCCTGTCTCTCCCAGGTGAGGCTAAGTGGCTGCTGGTTTCATTAGGGGTTGATTGAAATGTTTCCCTGTCTCTCCCAGGTGAGGCTAAGTGGCTGCTGGTTTCATTAGAGGTTGATTGAAATGTTTCCCTGTCTCTCCCAGGTGAGGCTAAGTGGCTGCTGGTTTCATTAGGGGTTGATTGAAATGTTTCCCTGTCTCTCCCAGGTGAGGCTAAGTGGCTGCTGGTTTCATTAGGGGTTGATTGATATGTTTCCCTGTCTCTCCCAGGTGAGGCTAAGTGGCTGCTGGTTTCATTAGGGGTTGATTGAAATGTTTCCCTGTCTCTCCCAGGTGAGGCTAAGTGGCTGCTGGTTTCATTAGGGGTTGATTGAAATGTTTCCCTGTCTCTCCCAGGTGAGGCTAAGTGGCTGCTGGTTTCATTAGAGGTTGATTGAAATGTTTCCCTGTCTCTCCCAGGTGAGGCTAAGTGGCTGCTGGTTTCATTAGGGGTTGATTGAAATGTTTCCCTGTCTCTCCCAGGTGAGGCTAAGTGGCTGCTGGTTTCATTAGGGGTTGATTGATATGTTTCCCTGTCTCTCCCAGGTGAGGCTAAGTGGCTGCTGGTTTCATTAAGGGTTGATTGAAATGTTTCCCTGTCTCTCCCAGGTGAGGCTAAGTGGCTGCTGGTTTCATTAGGGGTTGATTGATATGTTTCCCTGTCTCTCCCAGGTGAGGCTAAGTGGCTGCTGGTTTCATTAGGGGTTGATTGAAATGTTTCCCTGTCTCTCCCAGGTGAGGCTAAGTGGCTGCTGCAGTGTGGGATGGTGATCCTGCTGCCCCATGGTTATGACGGAGCCGGACCTGAACACTCCTCATGCCGTATAGAGAGGTTCCTACAGGTGAGGACAGTGGCTGGGCTTCTTTTGTCAAACGACTTTCCTCTTCAGTTTCTCTGCTCTCCTCACTTCCTTCTCAAAACCCAATAGGAGAGGAGGTGAGAAATTGAGGAACAACTTTTGATTAAGAACCTGGGTCTACTACCTCTGTTATAGCTACTCAATACGGTTGGTCGTATGATGATGGACAAGAAACCATACGTTTCAATTATCTAAATATCCATTGTCTCTCGCCATCTCCCCAGCTGTGTGACAGTAAAGAGGAGGGGGTGGATGGTGACAATATCAACATGGGCGTTGTCAACCCTACGACACCAGCACAGTACTTCCACCTGCTGAGACGACAGATGATACGCAACTTCCGCAAGCCGCTCATCGTGGCCGGGCCCAAGACACTGCTCCGATTCTCTGTAAGACATTCAAATATTCAACCTCCTAATACAATCAAGCCATAAAGTAGTCTTTTAGGCTATTTGAGGGGATCAGTTTGAGCAAGGAGAGGTACAGAAACACTCATCTTCTCACATAGTGACTAGTTATTTGGGATGGAGAAGGTGATTTATAGATCAGGGGATATTTGACTGAGTTGTATTTCCTTCCTGTTTTCTACCTGTAGGGAGCAACATCCAGTCTGGCTGACATGGCTCCTGGAACATATTTCAAGCCTGTGATTGGTGACCCCTCAGTCACACCAGCAAGGTAAAAGACCCACAATACAATTCTCCATCAAATAGAACACTGTCAGAAAATAATTTAAATATGGAACCAAAAAAAGATTCCATGATGTGATAGATACAGTGCATTCGAAAAGTATTCAGACCACTTAACTTTTTCCACATTTTTGTTACCTTACAGCCAGCCGCATTCTAAACTGGATTAAATACAACATTTTCCTCATCATTTTACACGCAATGCCTATAATGACAAAGCAAAAACATATATCTTTTTTTTGGCACATTTATGAAAAATTCTAAACAGAAATACCTTATTTACATAAGTATTCAGAACCTTTGCTATGAGACTCAAAATTGAGCTCAGGTGCATTCTGTTTCCCTGAGATGTCTCTACAACTTAATTGGAAAGGCACACACCTGTCTATATAAGGTCCCATAGTTGACAGTGCATGTCGGAGCAAATACCAAGCCATGAGGTCAAAGGAATTGTCCGTAAAGCTCCGAGACAGGATTGTGTCGAGGCACAGATCTGGGGAAGGGTACCAAAAAATGTCTTCAGCATTGAAGGTCCCCCAGAACACAGTGGCCTCCGTCATTCTTAAATGGAAGAAGTTTGGAACCACCAAGACTCTTCCTAGAGCTGGTCGCCCGGCCAAACTGAGCAATCGGGGGAGAGGGCTCTCCACCAATCAAGCCTTTATGGTAGAGTGGCCAGACGGAAGCCACTCCTCAGTAAAAGTCACATGACAGCCCGCAAGGACTCTCAGACCATGAGAAACAAGATTCTCTGGTCTGATGAAACCAAGATTGAACTCTTTGGCCTGAATGCCAAGCGTCACGTCTGGAGGAAACCTAGCACAATCCCTACGATGAAGCATGATGGTGGCAGCATCATGCTGTGGGGATGTTTTCAGCGGCAGAGATGGGGAGACTAGTCAGGATCAAGGGAAAGATGAACGGAGCAAAGTACAGAGATCCTTGATGAAAACCTGCTCCAGAGCGCTCAGGACCTCAGACTGGGATGAAGGTTCACCTTCCAACAGGACAACGACCCTAAGCACAGAGCCAAGACAACACAGGAGTGGCTATGGGACAAGTCTTTGAATGTCCTTGAGTGGCCCAGCCCGAGCCCGGACTTGAACCCGATCGAACATCTCTGAAGAGGCCTGAAAATAGCTGTGCAGCGACGCTCCCTATCCAACCTGACAGAGCTTGAGAGGATCTGCAGAGAAGAATGGGAGAAACTCCCCAAATACAGGTGTGCCAAGCTTGTAGCGTTATACCCAAGAAGACTCGAGGCTGTAATTGCTGCCAAAAGTGCTTCAACAAAGTACTGATTAAAGGGTCTAAATACTTTTTCAAGTCCTGTGCATTCAGGCTGTTGTTACATTTGTATCATTTGAGGGGCGCACATCACAAGCAAAGTCATTTGTATCATTTTACTTTGTCTGTGAAAACCATTAGCACAGACAAGTCTGATTAGGCTTAGCCAGAGTAATTTATTTCTTAATATATGTCTCTGGGTTTAGCTTATACCACAGCCTCTGCCATAGAAACAAACGGAGCATGGCTTGGTGACTCTGATTGCAACTTTACAATGCAAAAAAATAAACCGCTTGTCTGTAGCCAAAACGGTTCAAAACTAAAAACCTAAACAAAAATTCTGGGCAGATTCTCAGGGTGCTTTTACCATCATGAGTAAGGAACTATGAAAATATTTAAAATAAACCCTATTTAATCTATATTAAAACGTTTGTCACAGGGAAATCTTTGGTTAATTTAATAATGAAATATTAGGTTAATTTAGTAGTGAAATATTAGGTTAATTTTATAGGGAAATCTTAGGTTAATTTAATAGGGAAATATTAGGTTAATTTAATAGGGAAATCTTAGGTTTGCTGCAGAATTTTATATCCCATCAAGGTGTGTCATGGTTACAAAAGGTTTGACAAAACATTAAGGACACCTTCTTGATATTGAGTTGCACCCCCCTTTTGTCCTCATAAGACTCAATTCGTCGGGGGATGGACTCTACAAGGTTTTAGATTTATTTTATTTAACCTTTATTTAACTAGGAAAGTCAGTTAAGAACAAATTCTTATTTACAATGACGGCCTACCCCGGCCAAACCCGGACGATGCTGGGCCAATTGTGCGCCACCCAATCACGGTCGGTTGTGATATAGCCTGGAATCGAACCAGGGTCTGTAGTGATGCCTCTAGCACTGAGATACAGTGCCTTAGACTGCTGCATCACTCAGAAGCCCAAGGTGTCGAAAGCGTTCCACAGGGATGCTGGCCCATGTTGACTCCAATGCTTCCCACAGTTTTGTCAAGTTGGCTGGATGTCCTTTGGGTGGTGGACCATTCTTGATACACACAGGAAACTGTTGAGCATGAAAAACCCCAGCATCGTTGCAGTTCTTGACACACTCAAACCGGTGCTCCTAGCACCTACTACCATACCACTTAAAATGCTCTTAAATATTTTTTCTTGCCCATTCACCCTCTGAATGGCACACATACACAATCCATGTCTCAATTGTCTCCTCCCCTACATTTACACTGTTGTGGATTTAACAAGTGACATCAGTAAGGTGTCATAGCTTTCACCTGGAATTCACCTGGTCAGTCTGTCATGGAAAGAGCAGATGTTCCTAATGGTTTGTGCTCTGTGTATAATATTGCTGTCCAGGTTTGATTACTAATCCTGTTCCATCTATTCCTGTAGTGTCCAGCGGGTGGTGGTGTGCTCAGGGAAGCACTACTATTCCCTGTTGAAGCAGAGGGAAACGTCAGCTGCCACTCAGACTACAGCACTGATCAGACTGGAGGAGCTCTGTCCATTCCCTCTGGAGGCCCTGCAGCAGGAGCTGAACAAGTACACCAATGCTAAAGGTAGGCTATACCTGACCTGGCCACTACTTACCTCAAACACTACTGCATCAAAGCTGGGACCGAGAGACTGAAAAACAGCTTCTATCTCAAGGCCATCAGACTGTTAAACAGCCATCACTAACATTGAGTGGCTGCTGCCAACATACTGACTCAATTCCAGCCACTTTAATAATGAAAAAATGGATGTAATAAATGTATCACTAGCCACTTTAAACAATGCAACTTTATATAATGTTTACATACCCTACATTACTCATCTCATATGTATATACTGTACTCTATACCATCTACTACATCTTGCCTATGCCGTTCGGCCATCACTCATTCATATATTTTTATGTACATATTCTTATTCATTCCTTTACACTTGTTGTAAAGGTAGTTGTTGTGAAATTGTTAGGTTAGATATTACTTGTTAGATATTACTGCATGGTTGGAACTAGAAGCACAAGCATTTCACTACACCCGCATTAACATCTGCTAACCATGTGTATGTGACAAATAACATTTGATTTGATTTTTACTATCAAATAAAAATGTGTTGGTCGAGTACACATATTTTGCAGATGTTGTCGCAGGTGTAGCAAAATGCTTGTTTCTAGCTCCAACAGTGCAGTAATACCAAGCTAAATGCTTGTGTTTCTAGCTCCAACAGTGCAGTAATACCAAGCTAAATGCTTGTGTTTCTAGCTCCAACAGTGCAGTAATACCAAGCTAAATGCTTGTTTCTAGCTCCAACAGTGCAGTAATACCAAGCTAAATGCTTGTGTTTCTAGCTCCAACAGTTCAGTAATACCAAGCTAAATGCTTGTTTCTAGCTCCAACAGTGCAGTAATACCAAGCTAAATGCTTGTTTCTAGCTCCAACAGTGCAGTAATACCAAGCTAAATGCTTGTTTCTAGCTCCAACAGTGCAGTAATACCTAACAATACACAAAAATCCCCAAAATGTGTAGAAAGGAATGAAGAAATATTAGAACGAGCAATGTCAGAGTCCGGAATAGAAATATATGTGTATATTTATTTATTTAACCTTTATTATAGGATGGTGTGTGTAGACATTGTAGACAGTATATTAATAGAAAAGGTGTGTACAGCAGTAGTTATATAGAATAAGCCTTGACTAGAATATAGTATATACATATGAAGTGGCTAAAACAGTATGTAAACATTATTAAAATGTTCCATGTCTGTGTACGTAGGGCAGACGTCTCCTAAGGTGCAGGGTTGAGTATCTAAATCTAATATACCGTTTAGCAGTTGCTTTTATCCAAGTACACCAACGCTTAAGGCACCCTGACCTCAACCTCACCTGGCTTGGCCCATGCTGGGTCATCACTACTTACCACAGACACCATAGACTGATTTTCTCAGACACAGATTAAGTCTCGACCTGGTCTAAAAAGCTATTTCAAAGGAAATTCTCCACAGAGCATGTTTTTTTTCCCTCCTGGACTATGATCTGAGAAACTGTCCCTTACCACAGATGCCATCTGTTCCCTTTACTTCTCTGCAGCAGCATTAAATCAATATGAATGGACAATGACCTTGGTTTTTGTGTGTGTCCCATACAGAGTTCGTGTGGAGTCAGGAGGAGCCCCAGAACATGGGTCCCTGGTCGTTTGTGGCCCCCAGGTTTGAGAAGCAGCTGGCCTGCAAGGTGAGCCCTGTCCCTGTCTTTGGTTGGTTGTTTTTGTGTGTGGATATTTGACACTTTCATTGAGACAGTTTAGAAATCAGACTGGGATACAGGTAGGTGGGAGCAACCGTGTGAAGGGCGAACCCGGCGATTGAAACCCGGTGGGGAGTCGTGTGTGTGTGTGTATATATAACTTGTGCTGGGGAGTGTTACCATTGAAGACACATTTCAGTTGAATACATTCAGTTGTACAACTAACTAGGTATCCCCCCTTTCCCTTTCCTTTCCCATTACACCACGGCTCTCCATGCCCTGCCCCTGTCTGCAGGACCAGGAAAACACACTATAGATTTAACTGGGTTTACATCTTTGGATATTACTTATCTTGCTTGGAGAATACTAATTTACTTAGGCTAATCTCCTTCGGCCCTATTTGGGACATAAGGTCACAATGAGTTAGTAATCTCTGGATGTTATCTAGTCTGTTCTCACAGTGTCTCCCACATGGGTGAAGTGCCATGTGAGACTAAATATTAACCATGCATTTCTTCTCTTCCCCCAGCTTCGATTGGTCAGTCGGCCTGCTCTGCCCGCCCCGGCTGTGGGCATCGGAGCGCTCCACCAGCAGCAGAACGAGGCCGTCCTCACCGCCACCTTCTCCTCCTGAGATACTGGAACAACTAGGGCCCAAGATGGACGCCCTTGGGCCCCAAAATGGAAGCTCCCTCCCAGCACTACTTCATGGAGCTCCAGTAAAACCACGTGATATTTCTTCTCTATCCTGGAAATCCAGACGGAATTCAGATCCGTTTTATGTTTCTTTAACTTGTTTCACTGTCGTGATTCAGTCTGGAAGCTAGGCTACCTCTTCTCATTCTCTCCATTCAAATGGAGTCAAAACACAAGTGCTAAAGGGCTGCTTTCAATGTGGCGGATTCAGTTGCTGTTTGTCGTGGGGATGGGTTTAGCATTAAAAAATGGAGTTGGAACTACAAAACAACGTGATGTAGACAGTCATAAATTGCGTAGAGCAATTAATGTTTTGTTTTTTAAATTTTGATTGTGTTCAATTCACTAGCTGTAAGGCATTATTAGATTACTGACAAAGAGCAAAACCTAAATATGGTTCAGATTGAATTATGGCGTTAGACACTACATAGATTTTTTTTATTGATCATATAGCCACACAGCAGAGTATTATGATTTGATTTCATTGACCTGACGTATGACTATCATCTTGTTCAGTCTATCATCTTGTTTCTTCGAGGTAGAAGATTGTCTCAGGTTGTCAATCAAAAGGGCTTAGGCATTCATCACTGTTGTCTGCATGAGCTGCTGTAATTTTTCTTCTGTTTTCAATGTCAGCCTCAACATCAGTTTGTTATAATAAAATGACAAAATACTGTTAAAGTGTGAAATTTAAACTTCAAAATGTTATTTTGTGTATTTTTGTGTGTAGAAATCCAAAGATTTTAATTTAGTTTAAATTGTGAAAAAACACTATGCGAACAACTACTGCACAAATGCGCCTTCAGCACCACGGCTATTTAATATTCCTTTAGGAAAGTTAGGGTTGCTATTTCTCTACAAATTAGTCATATTAATCTCATCTCAGTAGCATTTCTGTTATATTTTCAGAAGGTTGCATTTGTTGTGGATTCAGTCTTTACTGCTACAGGTACGATTTTAAAAAGTCGGATGTGAAAACTGACATTTCCATTACTGGATTAGAGTTCTAATGTACTATCTAGTGGTACCAAACTAATGCCATACTCAGACCACTCCCATAGTCCAAGCTAAATTCTTGCTTGAGAAATTGCTCTTTGCTAAGAAGCTATTTTTGTTTATTTAAAAAATAAAATTTTGAATCGAAAACAATCATAGCAAAGGTACTTAATTGGTACCCAGAAATGATTTGATATTGAGATAAAAATGGCTACATTGGACTTTTTTAAGGCAGTTCACACCTGCATAACACACCTTTTTTCCCCATGTAGTTTCCTAAGTAGCTACCTTCCATGTTATTACAAAATAACACTAGATACTATTCTCAAACAGTTGTGCATATATTGTGGGAATATTTATTCTGGTTATCTAAAACAGATGTTAGATCCTAGTCTTGTAATTCCTCTGTTCTTATTGTCAGTAATATAGTAGCATCCTTGAGCTTCTTGAGGGTGACTCAATTGTACTATGAATTCAAATCAGCACCTATCCACTAAGCCCTTCTGAGAGGATTGGTGTAAACAATATGGCAGTAAATCCATCTTACTCATGAGACAAGTGGAATTGTTGCTATACTACTTATCTCCTTGCTTACACCCATCAAATCCTCTCAGATCTCCACAGGTATCTGGGTGTACAGGCTAGGCCCTCATTTGGGATTCAGGTCTGCCCAGAAAACAGTTTTTTTCCCCCTGTGAGACAGTATTCAATCTTACCCTGAATCCAGTGCTTAGGGGGTTGGTGCCAGGGATTGTTTCTGGGCATGGCCTAAAGCTCTAGAATGCTACATTACCTCTGGTTGATTTGAAATGAAAGGTATACTGTAGTAGCAAGGGGTTGATTTGGGATTCAGGGGCCCAGAGATGAATCAGTCTGTTCAGGGAGACAGACAGGAGATGCTCCATCATCCTATTAACACCTTCTAATAGAACAGAAGACTCCTTTCACTTCCTTTTAGATTTTCTGACACTATAATAGATCTCATTGGTTTTCTAAATAGACAGCCATTGCATTTAACTGAGAGTAGTCTGTCCCTTTTTGTTTTGTGGAGAGAGAAAAAAAATGATCCTCATAAGTAATTATGATAACTGTTGAATGTGATCTATTCTAAACAGGGGCCACGCAGGAGGTCTATGCTTCACATGCATGCAGGGGAACTGTGACAAGCCTTTTGGATTGGCTGAGGCCATGCATGTTGGATGTGTTTTCCATTCTATTATATGCATACATAGGAAGGCCTAGGGCAAAAGAAATGCCAGGGGATTTTTAAATACTCCCTCAGGGTTGTCATTTTGTTGTGAGGACTAAGCATAGTTCACTGTCATCATCGTTTTATTCATGGAAAAGCCATCACTTGCATTGTCCACTATATATATATATATATATATATATATATATATATTACTTGCTCCAATGACACGAGTCGTGGATTTGGTGCAATGCCAACACTAATCGTTCACTCATACATCCTCATCACGCACACTTTCGGCTACATAGGCACGAGAGGAGAGCGGCCTCCCCAGCCACCCACTCCTTATTGCTATAACAACCAAAGGCGCGGTCAAGCAGGCGGCGTGACTCAATAGAATAGCGTTTCAATTCAGACGGACACCGACCGACCGACCGACCGACACCTCCAACCGGAGTCGTAGCCTAAACAGGAATCCCAGAGAGCTGTAATGAATTGTTGCAGAGTGAATGAGCCTGTTACGTCAGAGACGAGGCTGGTGTTATAACTTGTAGGTAGGCTGCTGCGTGTAACTGGTGGTTGGGCTGTAGTCTCCTGTACAGTAGGACAACCTTCGCAGCGCAGCGGTTGTATGGATGGGCTGAGCAAAAGCAAAGTAAAAGTAACTGGGCGACAATCGGGAAGAAACCCTATTCAGTCGTACTTTTTGTCGACTAGAGAGAGACGGGGCACCCATCCCCCACTGAGTCAGCACGACAAGGTGACATTCTTCGTGAAGCGGTACCTCTAATCTTCCCCGTGACGACATGGCGAGTGAGAACGGAGAGTCTGGGGGGGGGTCTTGGAAGAAGATGGTCGATGATATCAAGAAGGTATTCGAGTTCAAACAAGTCCTTGGAACGTGAGTAATAACGTACATGTGTTTTTACTGTATTATAGAGTCTTGTAAACAGGTCCTTAAATTACAACTTTGTTGTCGGCTGTCAATGGGTTTACACTAGATAGCACAGCCACAAAGTCTATCGTAAAACTTAATGAATTTTTGTTTAGCATTTTTGTTTTAATGTAAGGATAAGGATAAGGTTAGCAGTTTGGTTAGAGGTAGGTTTAAAATCACATTTTATTAAGATAAATTGTAGAAATGGGCATGGTCTATGACTTTGTGGCTGTGGTAACTAGTTACGACCGCTGTCAATCGATTATACAGTGTAACAGCAGCGGAAATGGCAATTGTCTCCGCTCCTGTCAACGAAGCCAAGACAATACCGCATGTGATACTGCTGGCGGACGGGCGATTTTTACAAATACTAACGTTTTGAATGATGCTTTATTATGTCCTACAAATGTTTATCACATCAACAGTTACTAGATGCAACAATTCAAAAGCACGTGCTCAATCTGTCAATAATCGGTATATTCTATGGCAGGAGTTAGATGGGTCTATAGATTTCGACAGTTACCTCTTGGTCACGTTTGGTTTAGTTGGTAGCGCAACGCCAGGGTTGTGGGTTCGATTCCCATGTGGGACCAGTGCGGGAAAAAAAAGTATAAAAATGTAGGCACTCACTACTGTTAATCGCAGTGGATACGAGCGTCTGGTAAATTACAGTTTAAAAAAAATATATATATTTATCAATATCAGAGATCAAAAGGTTATAAAGCATGTCCAAGGTGATGTGTTAAGGCACCTGCATTACAGAATAGATTATCTTGAGGTTTTCTTATTAATTTTACATGCCGTATGTAATCAGAAATACACTAGTTAGCATCTGTTATTAAATGCATTGACAGGACATGGTCAGAAGAGTTGGATTGTCAGTTGCTGTCTGCTGATGAAAATGTGTCTTCTGATTTCTGGTCAGACTGGATAACATTGAATAGATACAGAAGATTCCTGGTGCTGAATTATGATCATGTATAATCTGTATTTAATTGTGATAATACGAAACGCACTTGCCCATCGGGCAAGTCAGGAGTATATATTGGTTGCCCGAATATTATGACCACTTCACTTGCCCGAAAATGTAATAAAAAATATAAAAAAAGTAGCTATTTTCACCAACACACAGGGGGGGAAACAGAAAGACCGGACTACTGGAATTCTTTACATTTTGGTTGTTATCAGAATAAAAAAACACCTGCCCAGTAGGGGCAACCTCAGAGCAGGCTCAACTTGCTTAACTGCTCAGGTCACTTGCCCCTGGCAATACACTCTTAGGGGGAAAAAGGTGCTACCTAGAACCTAAAAGGGTTTTTAAGATGTTCCATAGGAGAACTCTTTTTAGTTCCAGATAGAACCCTTTTGGGTTCCATTTAGAACCTTTTCCACAGTGGGTTCAACGGTTCTACATGGAACCTAGAAGGGTTTTACCTGGAACCAAAAAGGGTTCTCTTATGGGGACAGCTGAAAAACCCTTTTGGAATTTTTTGGTTTTCTAAGAGTGTAGGGTCAATCCCTGCATGTAAATGCTCTCTTCTTTATCAGCAGTCATGCACTGCTATATCATCATCTTTAGTCTGACATGTTGCCTGGAAATTTACAGATCCCTCTGGGAGTATGGAACATTTTCATTATCATTATCATCAGAGACTAACTTACAAATATATACACACACACACACACACACACACACACACACAAACTTGCAACAAGTCGGATGTTCGTGCATGGCTTTCATCAGCCGTTAGTTCTTTATTCTTGTTATTCTCTTGTGCTTCCACTACTGTACTACTTCAGAGCAGACAAATTCCTCCAGAGTTTATTTTGGTCTTCCAGTTAGTGCTGCTTGACTTATGGCAGTTTTGCTGTGGGTGAGTTATGATGCAGACAGGGAGCATGTAAGTACTTAGAAGGGCAAATTCCCCAAATGGTAGACTGGAAGACGAGCCTTCCAAAAACTCTCTCTGCCTCTAAACGATTTTTCAACATTTTCGTCAAGGTGTTTACATGCATAGGCTAAATAGCGCTGCTTGGTTCCCTCTCCAATAAATGACTTGGTTTTAGTGCGTTTTAATCTTGTAGTGTAAATCTATCTACGCCTTTGATAGACGTTGAATTGATAAGCTGTGCGTTCTAGAAAGTTAAAGTCTAAGTCCTTTACAGATGTTTTCTTCTTCTATTTAATTCCCTCCATGTGGGGCGGCAGGTAGCCTAGTGGTTAGAGTGGAGGGGCGGGGCGGCAGGTAGTCTAGTGGTTAGAGTGGAGGGGCGGCAGGTAGCCTAGTGGTTAGAGCATTGGACTAGTAACCGAAAGGTTGCAAGATCGAATCCCCGAGCTGACAAGGTAAAAAATATGTCTTTCTTCCCCTGAACAAGGCAGTTAACCCACTGTTCCTAGGCCGTCATTGAAAATAAGAATTTGTTCTTAACTGACTTGCCTAGTTAAATAAAGGTAATATGAAAAGCAACAACACACCCTTCACCTCCCCCTTCTCTTGGGGAGAATGTGATTTGATCTGGTATTGAAGGAGGCCTGTGTCAGAGGGGGAAATATTGATTTGATCATCCCTGGGAGATTAGTATCAAGCAGGACAAGTATGCCACTCCTAACTTCAATAAACTGACCCTGCTGGTCTCCATTCACCAGGGTCAACATGGGGATCAGGATTCGGGGGTCGATTTCAATTCAGTCAGGAAGTGTAAACTGAAATTGAATTGGAATGTCAGCTTGCTTCCTGAATTGACTGCATTGAAATGTAAATGAACCCAACCCTGATGGGGATGGCTAATTGTCTTGACTAGAGCTAAACCATAAACAGCTATGGAGATATCCCTTCATCGCGGCTTAGCCTGTTTGTTGTTCAGAGTCCGACATAATTCTCAATATACTACATCTCTTAGGCTAAGTCGCATTCAGATTGCACACTTTTTGGCTTAGCCCAGGGCTAAGAAAGAACATGCGGTTTGAAAGCCCTTCATTTCCCCTAATTTTCCCTCCCCCCTCAACCTCATATGGATCTGTGTTCCACCCTGTCCTTCTCCTGAGGTACAGCCTGTCCTTCACCTGAGGTACAGCCTGTCCTTCTCCTGAGGTACAGCCTGTCCTTCTCCTGAGGTACAGCCTGTCCTTCTCCTGAGGTACAGCCTGTCCTTCACCTGAGGTACAGCCTGTCCTTCACCTGAGGTACAGCCTGTCCTTCACCTGAGGTACAGCCTGTCCTTCACCTGAGGTACAGCCTGTCCTTCACCTGAGGTACAGCCTGTCCTTCTCCTGAGGTACAGCCTGTCCTTCACCTGAGGTACAGCCTGTCCTTCACCTGAGGTACAGCCTGTCCTTCACCTGAGGTACAGCCTGTCCTTCACCTGAGGTACAGCCTGTCCTTCACCTGAGGTACAGCCTGTCTTTCTCCTGAGGTACAGCCTGTCCTTCTCCTGAGGTACAGCCTGTCCTTCTCCTGAGGTACAGCCTGTCCTTCTCCTGAGGTACAGCCTGTCCTTCTCCTGAGGTACAGCCTGTCCTTCTCCTGAGGTACAGCCTGTCCTTCTCCCGAGGTACAGCCTGTCCTTCACCCGAGGTACAGCCTGTCCTTCACCCGAGGTACAGCCTGTCCTTCACCCGAGGTACAGCCTGTCCTTCACCCGAGGTACAGCCTGTTCTTCTCCTGAGGTACAGCCTGTCCTTCTCCTGAGGTACAGCTTGTACCTCTCCTGAGGTATAGCCTGTCTTTCTCCTGAGGTACAGCCTGTCTTTCTCCTGAGGTACAGCCTGTCTTTCTCCTGAGGTACAGCCTGTCCTTCTCCTGAGGTACAGCCTGTCCTTCACCTGAGGTACAGCCTGTCCTTCTCCTGAGGTACAGCTTGTCCTTCACCTGAGGTACAGCTTGTCCTTCACCTGAGGTACAGCCTGTCCTTCTCCTGAGGTACAGCTTCGGGAGGAGCAACTTGTTCCCATCAGCATCTTGACTTGAACACACGACTGTGACCCCTGTCTTGGGTCACACGAAGCCCTAACACGATTCCATTCCACTCTATTCTATTCCACTCCATTCCACTCTATTCCATTCCACTCTATTCTATTCCACTCTATTCTATTCCACTCCATTCCACTCTATTCTATTCCATTCCACTCTATTCTATTCCACTCCACTCCATTCCACTCTATTCTATTCCACTCCACTCTATTCTATTCCACTCCATTCCACTCTATTCCACTCCACTCCATTCCACTCTATTCTATTCTATTCCATTCCACTCTATTCTATTCCACTCTATTCTATTCCACTCTATTCTATTCCACTCCACTCTATTCTATTCCATTCCACTCTATTCTATTCCACTCCATTCCACTCTATTCCACTCCACTCCATTCCACTCTATTCTATTCCACTCCATTCCACTCCACTCTATTCCACTCCACTCTATTCTATTCCACTCCACTCCACTCTATTCTATTCCACTCCACTCTATTCTATTCCACTCCATTCCACTCCACTCTATTCCACTCCACTCTATTCTATTCCACTCTATTCTATTCCACTCCACTCTATTCTATTCCACTCCACTCCATTCCACTCTATTCTATTCCACTCTATTCTATTCCACTCCACTCTATTCTATTCCACTCCACTCTATTCTATTCTATTCCACTCTATTCTATTCCACTCTATTCTATTCCATTCTATTCCACTCCATTCCACTCTATTCCACTCCACTCCATTCCACTCTATTCTATTCCACTCTATTCTATTCCACTCTATTCTATTCCATTCCACTCTATTCTATTCCACTCTATTCTATTCTATTCCACTCTATTCTATTCCACTCTATTCTATTCCACTCCACTCTATTCTATTCCACTCCATTCCACTCCATTACATTCAACTATATTGTCCTTGCAGGGAAATTCATCCAGGAATACATAAGACCATTGAGGATGGTTACAAGTTTGTATTTGAAAACCACTTCTAAGACACATTCGTTCCGAACTCACTTCAGTCGCACTAAAGAGGGAGACTCACTGGGCTGGTAGCTGGTACATACACAGATCAAACACTGCTGGAACGCCCATTAAGGTGGTTACATGTCCTAATCATTTGAAAGATTGTTCAGAAAACTAGGTGTTTTAATCGGCGTATGCTTACTTCGATTTTGACCTTACGCCGATTAGGATAAGTAGAGTAAGGTGTTTACGTGACTATTGCATAATCTGCCTAATGCCATAATCCGTTTAAAATTGAATTATTACTGTGCATGTAAACATATTTAATGAAGTACACAGTTAAGGATAACATGTGTTGCATAATCATATAGGCGCAGTGGAAAAGGCTTTAGTTGTATTCGGGGAGTGGGCGTTGTATTTGGGGAGTGGGCGTTGTATTCGGGGAGTGGGCGTTGTATTCGGGGAGTGGGCGTTGTATTCGGGGAGTGGGCGTTGTATTTGGAGAGTGGGCGTTGTATTCGGGGAGTGGGCGTTGTATTCGGGGAGTGGGCGTTGTATTCGGGGAGTGGGCGTTGTATTCGGGGAGTGGGCGTTGTATTCGGGGAGTGGGCGTTGTATTCGGGGAGTGGGCGTTGTATTCGGGGAGTGGGCGTTGTATTCGGGGAGTGGGCGTTGTATTCGGGGAGTGGGCGATGTATTCTGGGAGTGGGCGTTGTATTCGGGGAGTGGGCGTTGTATTCGGGGAGTGGACGTTGTATTCGGGGAGTGGGCGTTGTATTCGGGGAGTGGGCGTTGTATTCAGGGAGTGGGCGATCGTAATGGCAGGAAGTTGCGATGCCCGCATCTGTTTTTATTCTTAGCTGTGGATGTGAATGGTCTCTTCTAAACACCTGTGAATCATCATCATGAGTTGCTGTCTTAACAGTGGACAGGTTAAACACCAGTCATCTCTACATACCAGCTCAACATGTCCCTGCCTGTCTGCCCCCTGTTGAAAAACTTTTTCACACACACACACACACCCACACCTCAAGTCCCATGTCAACACCACAGAGGCCCAGGTCGGCCATTCCTGCTTCCGGTAGCTCCTGCTGTGTTGTGTATAAGCAGACCCAGTAGGTAGTGTGTGTTGTGTTGTGTAGTGTGTGTTGTGTGTGTGTAGTGTATGCAGTGAGCTAGCTGCCAGGTTAAGACAGCCCTGGCAGCTATTATATATATGCACACAGCACTGTTTCCTCCTCCTCCTCCTCTGATCCCTCGTTCAGCCAAGAGGCTTTGACTACTTGGGGATTAAGAATAGACTGATCTAGGAAGGAGGAGTGAGGGACAGAGACAGGAAGAGACTCAGAT